>NC_069506.1:128364330-128404330 GCF_027579735.1 Bombina bombina
CGGCCCCTAAGAGCACACCACAGGGCTAAAACCATGTTTATGGTGTGTATAGTGCTATCGGCTTCTAGTTATTGTATAGCTAGATGCTTGGGGAGTGTAAAAGGTTAAATTCTGACTATAAATTTATTTTAGTAAATATTCAGCGAAATATTATTGTGTATATTCTGCTTGTGACCAAACTGACATTGGAAAAAAATTAAACTATAACTCTCTTTACAAAGTTAATATAAAATCATGATAGTCAAATACACTTCAATTTCTGCTTTTATGTCCCTTGAAGAAAGAAAAAAATATGAACCATAGAAATGGGCAGAATAAATAATTCAAATTATGTTAGAACATAATTATGTTTTCATACAGTGTAAACAATCGACACCAAATATAAAACAGGTGTTTGCTATTGCAGTTTACAGCTCACCTGTGCAACAGCCACGTGTATCTTACTAAATTTCCTACTTAACAGTAAGTCATTTAACAGAACACAGTACTCAGTGTAAATCCTATTGCACTAGTTATTAGAACCTTTAGAAGCGAACACCTTAAAAAAAATAACTTGTTCTTGAAAATCATAACATTAACCCTCACAGCGTAAAGCAAACGTTGTCTGTACAAATGTTGAATACATTCAGTGTCTGTGAACATAGTACAGAGAATATTGTTAATTACAACCCAGAACCTATGCATAATTTAACCACATTAGCAAACATAACTCTTGATTTAGTTTTAGTGGGAAGACGGAATAATGTATCAATTTAAGAGACATGCTGGTGAATTTCTGAATTTAGCAATGTCTCTCACCTCTCTAGCCCTCAAGTGAATACAGCTTGTCATCATAAGGGGTTGACACCGTTGGTGGTCGCAGCTGACTCTGGTGGCTATTCCACACAGCAAATAATCTGGAATAGGAGGTAGTTTATGCCAAGGCGCAATCCAAGACTAAGTTATTGTGGGGAAAGAATCCCTTCCAAGTCAGTTGAGGTTAACAGCAGGCTCGTGTGGGTCGTCTTGCACTGTGGTTGTTTAAAAAGAGAGGACTTATTTTCTGGTATCACTGGTATTTCCAGTCTGCAAATCCCAACTACCACAAACCTTCTCCCCTTTTCATACAACCCCAAAAAGCAACCAACGTCAAACAATGAGGCAAGGCAAAGCCTTAGGCTAGCGTTTTATAGTTGTAAGATTTGCCCTCTATTTTCTTACCACAAATTGAGTTATATTTTGCCAGCATGGAAACTAAGGATGTGATAGTTTTGACCCACAATGACAAATATTGTTCAAAGGGACTATTTACATAAACTGGTCTTGTAACCATGGAAGTTTCCTTCAGATACTTTAAAATCAGATAGCTTTGCAAACTGTGTGTAGCCAGTTCACTGACAAATTAAAAAAGTTTTTTTTTTCTAAAAAGTTTTTGAAATACAAATAAAGCACAAATAAATGGATACAATTAATACATAGAAGATATCTTAAAGGGATACTAAACCCAAATTTTTTCTTTTATGATTAAGGGAGAACATGCAATTTTAAACAACTTTCTAATTTACTCCTAGGGGTCAATTTATAAATGTGCGAGCGGACATGATACAATGTAGCGTATCATGTCCGCTGCACATCGATAAATGCAGACAGCATACGCTGTCAGCATTTATCATTGCAACAGCAGTTCTTGTTAACTGCTGGTGCAATGCCGCCCCCTGCAGATTCGTGGCCAATCTGCCGCTAGCAGGGGGTGTCAATCAACCCGATCGTATTCGATCGGTTTGATTTCTGTCCGCCGCCTCAGAGCAGGTGGACAGGTTATGGAGCAGCGGTCTTTAGACCGCTGCTTCATAACTTCTGTTTCCGGCGAGTCTGAAGGCTCGCCGCAAACACGGGGCATCAAGCTCCATACGGAGCTTGATAAATTGACCCTTCTTCGTTCTCTTGCTATATTTATTTAAAAGGCAGGAATGTAAGCGTAGCAGCTGGCCCCTTTTTCGTTCAGAACCTGGGTAGCACTTGCTGATTGGTTTGCTACATTTAGCCACCAATCAGCAAGCACTACCCAGGTGCTGAACCAAAAATCGGCTGGCTCTTAAGCTTACATTCCTACTTTTGCAAATAAATATAGCATAAGAACGAAGAAAAATTGATAATAAGAGTAAATTAGAAAGTTGCTTAAAATTGCATGCTCTATATGAATCATGAAATACAAATTTTGGGTTTAGTGTTGCTTTAAGGGGTGTATATATATATATATATATATATATATATATATATATTTATATTCTGCTGTACATTATAACTATATGCTTGAATTTTAAGCCTTTGGCAAAATATTGTATAGAAAAGAACTGCCAGTTTTTCTCAAATCTTCCTTTGTATCAGATTGTTTAGACTCCAGCCTTTTTATGATATTTTGGCAGTTCAGTACAGCTTATATTCAAATTAATGGTGTCAAAACTTTTAATTGAATTGAATTTTATATCACTGACAAAAGGAGGTCAATGCATTGGCGGCTGTGTAATTTAAAAGCTGCTGTGATGGCATAGCATGTCAAATCTTGGCAAATACAGTATGCTCATTTTCTAAATTGCTAGAAAAAAAATCTTCTTGTTCAGTGGTCATGATAGACAAGCTGCCATCACCTCTTTGTACAGAAGGGAACAAGTAAACGTATAGGGTTGTGTCATTATCGTAACATATTATTATGTCATTAAAAAAAAAATCTAATTTACTAATGCTGCTTCATTGTGACTGACAGAAAAGAAATACAAAGTTTTATAAAACTATAGACAAGTATATGTGATTAGTTAAAGGGATATTAAAGGTACAGTCTACTCCAAAATGGTTATTGTTTAAAAAGATAGATAACGGCTTTACTACCCATTCCCCAGTTTTGCACAGCCAACACAGTTATATTAATATACTTTTTACCTCTGTGATTGCCTTGTACCTAAGCCTCTGCAGACAGCCACCTTATCTCAGGGCTATTTACCCACTTGCATTTTAGCCATTTAGTGCTGATTCCTGCACAACTCCATGGGAGAGAGCACAATGTTATCTATATGTCCCACATGAATTAGAATGTGATAAGAGGCTGTCTGTAGTGGATTAGAAATAGGAAAACATTTAGAGGTTTAAATGTTATAAAGTTTATTAATATAACAATGATGGTTGTGCAAAGCTGGGGAATGGGTAGTAAAGCCGTTATCTATCTTTTTAAACAATAACCATTTTGGAGTAGACTGTACCTTTAAAGTGTATTTAAACATGTTAAATATATATGTTTTCTGAGTTATGTTAAAGCCATTTAATTTGTGCAATACTGTGGGATAGAACCTTATTGGCTGATATTGACAAGTTTCACAAATACACAGGTGAATAGCGATGACCCACAAGTAAACTGGGGGGGGAGAAATTTGAGTACAAAAACACCTCATAAAATGTGAATAATAATGTCCTTTCTAATTATAGTATTAACTGTAATAAAACTAAAAACAAATTATGTAAATGTGTCACATTTGTGGTTTTTAGGTGTTGACATTAGCAAAGTAATGCAGTTGGTACATGTCAATTCAGGGCACAGTGCACTGTAAGCTACAGTCTAAGGAACTCATAAAGGCAGATTTCTAAATGCCTGGAATAAATCTGTATTTTTCTTTCCAAAAAATTATTTCATATAAAAACATATGTTTTAAAAATAGAAAAAGCACAGTATTATAAAAGCTTACAATGTATATATGTGTGTATGTATGTGCGTGTGTATATATATATATATATATATATATATATATATATATAATATATATATATATATATATATATATATATATATATATATATATATATAGCAAAACAGGAAACAGCACTCTCTGGACTTAAGTAAACAACAAGTAGTTTATTCAGTAACGTTTCGGGGAATGCTCCCCTTCATCAGACGACTGATGAAGGGGAGCATTCCCCGAAACGTTACTGAATAAACTACTTGTTGTTTACTTAAGTCCAGAGAGTGCTGTTTCCTGTTTTGCTACATTTCAACTACTCTAGCACCCTGGCCCTTGGAGAACTGTTTGTGAGAGTGCAACTGACTCTTTTTGCTTATATATATATATACATATATAGATATTTATACATACATATATATATATATATATATATATATATATATATATATATATATATACATACATACACACACTATAGTTTACTGGTCAGTGATTAAAAGCTACTAGCCCAAAGGGAAAATGTTACTAGTCTACTCAATGGAGCAGGGACAGGGATTAAAAAAATCATAAGACCAAAGTAATATAAATAAAATTCTAAATAAAGTCATATCTTTTAATACTCTTAGGCAGCAAATCAAACTCAAGCTCAAACCACTGGTATAGCTGTGTGAGCTCTGTATTTAATTAACCTTTTTCAGTGCTAAATATCTTTAAAGTCAGCAAAAATGCACAGTAACACACTACATAGCATACACTTACACATGAAGATACACACACACTACATAGCATACACTTACACATGCAGATACACACTACATAGCATACACTTACACATACAGATACACATGCACACACTACACAGCATACACTTATACATGCAGATACACACACTACATAGCTTACACTTACACATGCAGATACACACACACTACATAGCATACACATACACATGCAGATACACACACTACATATCATACACTTATACATGCAGATACACACATACACTACATATCATACACTTATACAGGCAGATACACACACTATATAGCATACACTTATACATGCAGATACACACACACTACATAGTATACACTTACACATGCAGATACACACACACACACACACTACATAGCATACACTTACACATGCAGATACACACTACATAGCATACACTTATACATGCAGATACACACACACACTACATAGTTTACACTTATGCATGCAGATACACACACACTACATAGTATACACTTATACATGCAGCTATACACTTATACATAAAGATACACACAAACACTACATAGCTTACATTTATACATGCAGACACACACTACATAGCTTACACTTATACATGCATATACACACACACGCTTATACATACAGATACACACACGCTACATAGCTTACACTTATACATGCAGATACACACACACACTACATAACATACACCTACACATGCAGATACACACACACACACACACACACACACTACATAGCATACACCTACACATGCAGATACACACACACACACACACACACACACACACTACATATCATACACTTATACAGGCAGATACACACATACACTACATATCATACACTTATACAGGCAGATACACACACTACATAGCATACACTTACACATGCAGATACCACACACTACATAGCTTACACTTATACATGCAGATACACACACACACACACTACATAGCATACACTTACACATGCAGATACACACACACACTACATAGCTTACACTTATACATACAGATACACACAAACACTGCATAGCTTACATTTATATATGCAGGCACACACACACACACACACTACATAGCTTACACTTATACATGCAGATACACACACACTTATACATACAGATACACGCACGCTACATAGCTTACACATATACATGCAGATACACACAACACTACATAGCATAAACTTACACATGCAGATACACACACACTACATAGCATACACTTACACATGCAGATACACACACACCCTACATAGCATACACTTACACATGTAGATGCACACACACACTACACAGCATACACTTATACATGCAGATACACACACGCACTACATAGCATACACTTATACTTGCAGATACACACACACTACATAGCATACATGTATACATGCAGATACACACACACACACTACATCATATATGGGTATCTGTAATTCATTGTATAGGGTCCTGGGGTTGACAAGCTCATTAGCTGGCAGTCTAAGGCTGCCACTGTTTGTTACCCTGGTGTTAGCACTGCTTATCTTATAAAACTGAAGGCATGCTAGTATTATCACCAGGGGTTAGACGTCATCACTACCAGAGGTAGGTTAGAGGTCACTATTACCTGAGGTCAGAGGGTATACAGCCTTCTTACTCCTGCTTAACCCACACACCATTTCTTTTCCACTGGGAATCTAACAGGTATATAACCCTGGGAGAGAAAAGCCAGCTGCTTCTGAGTATGGGCCCAATAGAATTTTTTTATTTATTTTTTATGCATGGGGCAATGCGGGACAGATGGCTAGCAACCCGGAACAGCGGGATAGACCCCTAAAATCGAGACTGTCCCGTGAAAATCAGGATAGTTGGGGAGTATGATACCGTATATATATATATATATATATATATACGGTATCATACTCCCCAACTATCCTGATTTTCACGGGACAGTCTCGATTTTAGGGGTCTATCCCGCTGTTCCGGGTTGCTAGCCATCTGTCCCGCATTGCCCCATGCATAAAAAATAAATAAAAAAATTCTATTGGGCCCATACTCAGAAGCAGCTGGCTTTTCTCTCCCAGGGTTATATACCTGTTAGATTCCCAGTGGAAAAGAAATGGTGTGTGGGTTAAGCAGGAGTAAGAAGGCTGTATACCCTCTGACCTCAGGTAATAGTGACCTCTAACCTACCTCTGGTAGTGATGACGTCTAACCCCTGGTGATAATACTAGCATGCCTTCAGTTTTATAAGATAAGCAGTGCTAACACCAGGGTAACAAACAGTGGCAGCCTTAGACTGCCAGCTAATGAGCTTGTCAACCCCAGACCCTATACAATGAATTACAGATACCCATATATGATGTAGTGTGTGTGTGTGTATCTGCATGTATACATGTATGCTATGTAGTGTGTGTGTATCTGCAAGTATAAGTGTATGCTATGTAGTGCGTGTGTGTATCTGCATGTATAAGTGTATGCTGTGTAGTGTGTGTGTGCATCTACATGTGTAAGTGTATGCTATGTAGGGTGTGTGTATCTGCATGTGTAAGTGTATGCTATGTAGTGTGTGTGTATCTGCATGTGTAAGTTTATGCTATGTAGTGTTGTGTGTATCTGCATGTATAGTGTAAGCTATGTAGCGTGCGTGTATCTGTATGTATAAGTGTGTGTGTATCTGCATGTATAAGTGTAAGCTATGTAGTGTGTGTGTGTGTGTGTGCCTGCATATATAAATGTAAGCTATGCAGTGTTTGTGTGTATCTGTATGTATAAGTGTAAGCTATGTAGTGTGTGTGTATCTGCATGTGTAAGTGTATGCTATGTAGTGTGTGTGTGTGTGTATCTGCATGTATAAGTGTAAGCTATGTAGTGTGTGTGTGTGTGTGTATCTGCATGTGTAAGTGTATGCTATGTAGTGTGTGTATCTGCCTGTATAAGTGTATGATATGTAGTGTATGTGTGTATCTGCCTGTATAAGTGTATGATATGTAGTGTGTGTGTGTGTGTGTGTGTGTGTATCTGCATGTGTAGGTGTATGCTATGTAGTGTGTGTGTGTGTGTGTGTGTGTATCTGCATGTGTAGGTGTATGTATGTAGTGTGTGTGTGTATCTGCATGTATAAGTGTAAGCTATGTAGCGTGTGTATCTGTATGTATAAGCGTGTGTTGTATATGCATGTATAAGTGTAAGCTATGTAGTGTGTGTCTGCATGTATAAATGTAAGCTATGTAGTGTTTGTGTGTATCTTTATGTATAAGTGTATAGCTGCATGTATAAGTGTATACTATGTAGTGTGTGTATCTGCATGCATAAGTGTAAACTATGTAGTGTGTGTGTGTATCTGCATGTATAAGTGTATGCTATGTAGTGTGTATCTGCATGTGTAAGTGTATGCTATGTAGGTGTGTGTGTGTGTGTATCTGCATGTGTAAGTGTATGCTATGTAGTGTGTTTGTGTATGCATGTGTGCTTGTGTATCTGCATGTATAAGTGTATGCTATATAGTGTGTGTATCTGCCTGTATAAGTGTATGATATGTAGTGTAGTGTGTATCTGCATGTATAAGTGTATGATATGTAGTGTGTGTATCTGCATGTGTATGTGTATGCTATGTAGTGTGTGTGTATCTGCATGTGTAAGTGTAAGCTATGTAGTGTGTGTATCTGCATGTATAAGTGTATGCTGTGTAGTGTGTGCATGTGTATCTGTATGTGTAAGTGTATGCTATGTAGTGTGTATCTGCATGTGTAAGTGTATGCTATGTAGTGTGTGTGTATCTTCATGTGTAAGTGTATGCTATGTAGTGTGTTACTGTGCATTTTTGCTGACTTTAAAGATATTTAGCACTGAAAAAGGTTAATTAAATACAGAGCTCACACAGCTATACCAGTGGTTTGAGCTTGAGTTTGATTTGCTGCCTAAGAGTATTAAAAGATATGACTTTATTTAGAATTTTATTTATATTACTTTGGTCTGATTTTTTTAATCCCTGTCCCTGCTCCATTGAGTAGACTAGTAACATTTTCCCTTTGGGCTAGTAGCTTTTAATCACTGACCAGTAAACTATAGTGTGTGTATGTATGTATATATATATATATATATAATATATATATATATATTATTATATATATGTATGTATAAATATCTATATTATATATATATATAAGCAAAAAGAGTCAGTTGCACTCTCACAAACAGTTCTCCAAGGGCCAGGGTGCTAGAGTAGTTGAAATGTAGCAAAACAGGAAACAGCACTCTCTGGACTTAAGTAAACAACAAGTAGTTTATTCAGTAACGTTTCGGGGAATGCTCCCCTTCATCAGTCGTCTGATGAAGGGGAGCATTCCCGAAACGTTACTGAATAAACTACTTGTTGTTTACTTAAGTCCAGAGAGTGCTGTTTCCTGTTTTGCTATATATATAATATATATATTATATATATATATATATATATATATATATATATATATATATATATATATATATATATATATATAATATATATACACACGCACATACATACACACATATATACATTGTAAGCTTTTATAATACTGTGCTTTTTCTATTTTTAAAACATATGTTTTTATATGAAATAATTTTTTGGAAAGAAAAATACAGATTTATTCCAGGCATTTAGAAATCTGCCTTTATGAGTTCCTTAGACTGTAGCTTACAGTGCACTGTGCCCTGAATTGACATGTACCAACTGCATTACTTTGCTAATGTCAACACCTAAAAACCACAAATGTGACACATTTACATAATTTGTTTTTAGTTTTATTACAGTTAATACTATAATTAGAAAGGACATTATTATTCACATTTATGAGGTGTTTTTGTACTCAAATTTCTCCCCCCCCAGTTTACTTGTGGGTCATCGCTATTCACCTGTGTATTTGTGAAACTTGTCAATATCAGCCAATAAGGTTCTATCCCACAGTATTGCACAAATTAAATGGCTTTAACATAACTCAGAAAACATATATATTTAACATGTTTAAATACACTTTAAAGGTACAGTCTACTCCAAAATGGTTATTGTTTAAAAAGATAGATAACGGCTTTACTACCCATTCCCCAGCTTTGCACAACCATCATTGTTTATATTAATAAACTTTATAACATTTAAACCTCTAAATGTTTTCCTATTTCTAATCCACTACAGACAGCCTCTTATCACATTCTAATTCATGTGGGACATATAGATAACATTGTGCTCTCTCCCATGGAGTTGTGCAGGAATCAGCACTAAATGGCTAAAATGCAAGTGGGTAAATAGCCCTGAGATAAGGTGGCTGTCTGCAGAGGCTTAGGTACAAGGCAATCACAGAGGTAAAAAGTATATTAATATAACTGTGTTGGCTGTGCAAAACTGGGGAATGTGTAATAAAGGGATTATCTATCTTTTTAAACAATAAAATTTTTGGAGTAGAGTGTCCCTTTAATATCCCTTTAACTAATCACATATACTTGTCTATAGTTTTTATAAAACTTTGTATTTCTTTTCTGTCAGTCACAATGAAGCAGCATTAGTAAATTAGATTTTTTTTTTAATGACATAATAATATGTTACGATAATGACACAACCCTATACGTTTACTTGTTCCCTTCTGTACAAAGAGGTGATGGCAGCTTGTCTATCATGACCACTGAACAAGAATTTTTTTTCTAGCAATTTAGAAAATGAGCATACTGTATTTGCCAAGATTTGACATGCTATGCCATCACAGCAGCTTTTAAATTACACAGCCGCCAATGCATTGACCTCCTTTTGTCAGTGATATAAAATTCAATTCAATTAAAAGTTTTGACACCATTAATTTGAATATAAGCTGTACTGAACTGCCAAAATATCATAAAAAGGCTGGATCTAAACAATCTGATACAAAGGAAGATTTGAGAAAAACTGGCAGTTCTTTTCTATACAATTATTTTGCCAAAGGCTTAAAATTCAAGCATATAGTTATAATGTACAGCAGAATATAATATATATATATATAATATATATATATATATATATACACCCCTTAAAGCAACACTAAACCCAAAATTTGTATTTCATGATTCATATAGAGCATGCAATTTTAAGCAACTTTCTAATTTACTCTTATTATCAATTTTTCTTCGTTCTTATGCTATATTTATTTGCAAAAGTAGGAATGTAAGCTTAAGAGCCAGCCGATTTTTGGTTCAGCACCTGGGTAGTGCTTGCTGATTGGTGGCTAAATGTAGCAAACCAATCAGCAAGTGCTACCCAGGTTCTGAACGAAAAAGGGGCCAGCTGCTACGCTTACATTCCTGCCTTTTAAATAAATATAGCAAGAGAACGAAGAAGGGTCAATTTATCAAGCTCCGTATGGAGCTTGATGCCCGTGTTTCTGGCGAGCCTTCAGACTCGCCGGAAACAGAAGTTATGAAGCAGCGGTCTAAAGACCGCTGCTCCATAACCTGTCTGCCTGCTCTGAGGCGGCAGACAAACATCACCAGAAAACAACCCGATCGAATACGATCGGGTTGATTGACACCCCCTGCTAGCGGCAGATTGGCCACGAATCTGCAGGGGGCGGCATTGCACCAGCAGTTAACAAGAACTGCTGTTGCAATGATAAATGCTGACAGCGTATGCTGTCTGCATTTATCGATGTGCAGCGGACATGATACGCTACATTGTATCATGTCCGCTCGCACATTTATAAATTGACCCCTAGGAGTAAATTAGAAAGTTGTTTAAAATTGCATGTTCTCCCTTAATCATAAAAGAAAAAATTTGGGTTTAGTATCCCTTTAAGATATCTTCTATGTATTAATTGTATCCATTTATTTGTGCTTTATTTGTATTTCAAAAACTTTTTAGAAAAAAAAAAACTTTTTTAATTTGTCAGTGAACTGGCTACACACAGTTTGCAAAGCTATCTGATTTTAAAGTATCTGAAGGAAACTTCCATGGTTACAAGACCAGTTTATGTAAATAGTCCCTTTGAACAATATTTGTCATTGTGGGTCAAAACTATCACATCCTTAGTTTCCATGCTGGCAAAATATAACTCAATTTGTGGTAAGAAAATAGAGGGCAAATCTTACAACTATAAAACGCTAGCCTAAGGCTTTGCCTTGCCTCATTGTTTGACGTTGGTTGCTTTTTGGGGTTGTATGAAAAGGGGAGAAGGTTTGTGGTAGTTGGGATTTGCAGACTGGAAATACCAGTGATACCAGAAAATAAGTCCTCTCTTTTTAAACAACCACAGTGCAAGACGACCCACACGAGCCTGCTGTTAACCTCAACTGACTTGGAAGGGATTCTTTCCCCAAAATAACTTAGTCTTGGATTGCGCCTTGGCATAAACTACCTCCTATTCCAGATTATTTGCTGTGTGGAATAGCCACCAGAGTCAGCTGCGACCACCAACGGTGTCAACCCCTTATGATGACAAGCTGTATTCACTTGAGGGCTAGAGAGGTGAGAGACATTGCTAAATTCAGAAATTCACCAGCATGTCTCTTAAATTGATACATTATTCCGTCTTCCCACTAAAACTAAATCAAGAGTTATGTTTGCTAATGTGGTTAAATTATGCATAGGTTCTGGGTTGTAATTAACAATATTCTCTGTACTATGTTCACAGACACTGAATGTATTCAACATTTGTACAGACAACGTTTGCTTTACGCTGTGAGGGTTAATGTTATGATTTTCAAGAACAAGTTATTTTTTTTAAGGTGTTCGCTTCTAAAGGTTCTAATAACTAGTGCAATAGGATTTACACTGAGTACTGTGTTCTGTTAAATGACTTACTGTTAAGTAGGAAATTTAGTAAGATACACGTGGCTGTTGCACAGGTGAGCTGTAAACTGCAATAGCAAACACCTGTTTTATATTTGGTGTCGATTGTTTACACTGTATGAAAACATAATTATGTTCTAACATAATTTGAATTATTTATTCTGCCCATTTCTATGGTTCATATTTTTTTCTTTCTTCAAGGGACATAAAAGCAGAAATTGAAGTGTATTTGACTATCATGATTTTATATTAACTTTGTAAAAGAGTTATAGTTTAATTTTTTTCCAATGTCAGTTTGGTCACAAGCAGAATATACACAATAATATTTCGCTGAATATTTACTAAAATAAATTTATAGTCAGAATTTAACCTTTTACACTCCCAAAGCATCTAGCTATACAATAACTAGAAGCCGATAGCACTATACACACCATAAACATGGTTTTAGCCCTGTGGTGTGCTCTTAGGGGCCGATTTACTAAAGTGCGGAAGGACATGATACCATGTAACGTAAATGCCAACAGCATATGCCGCCCCCTGCAGATTCGCGGCCAATCGGCTGATAGCAAGTTGTGTCAATCAGCCCGATCGTATAGGATCGGGCGGATTAAAGACCGCAGCCTCAGAGGCAGCCAACAAGTTATGGAGCAGCGGTCCATTCGGAGCTTGATAATTCGGCTCCTTAATGTGCAAATAAGATTTCATAGTAAAATTCCTTAAACTGAGGAGGGAAATAACATGACTGTACCTGCACACGTCAGATGCACGCTTCCTTGTAAGTTCTAGGACTAGCTTCCTGATTGGCTGTGCTTCTACATTTGGTTATCATGTCCTTTTAAACTACATTGCCATCAAGAGTGCAAACTCCAATTAACCCTTATACTACCTCTAACCATAACCCTAACAAGCACTATATGGCCACTCGCCAGTCTGTTAATACCATTAAAGATTATCAGTAACACTACAATCTGCTTTGCAGATATTAGTGAATACATTTCTAATTCACCCCATTTAGGGCCAGATTACGAGTGGCGCCCTAACGAAAAGGGGTTTATCACAGCTGTTTGTGTGTGCGTCGCGTGTAGCACTTGTATTACAAGTTGAAAGTAAACGTAAACACGTGAGGGTAATCGCGATTTGTGCTTGAATTATTACCGCTTTCTCAGAGCTCTGGTTACAGGGACACTGAACACTAATGTTTTCTTTCATGATTTAGATAGAGCATTCAATTTTAAGCAACTTTCTAATTTACTCCTATTATAATTTTGTCTTCGTTCTCTTGCTATCTTTATTTGAAAAAGAAGCCATCTAAGCTTTTTTCTTGGTTCAGACCTCTGGACAGCACTTTTTAATTGGTGGATGAATGTATCCACCAATAAGCAAGAACAACCCAGGTTGTTCACCAAAAATGGGCCAGCATCTAAACTTACATTCTTGCATTTCAAATAAAGATACCAAGAGAATAAAGAAAATTTGATAATGGGAGTAAATTAAAAAGTTGCTTAAAATCCCATGCTCTATCTGAATCACGAAAGAAAAAATTTGGGTTCAGTGTCCCTTTAAACTATTTCACAAAACACATGTCGAACACGTGTCAAACACATAAAAAATACATTACAAAGTACAGTTACACTCAATAATAGAACTATCTAATAAATAAATTGCAACACAAAATTGCACAAAATAGTTATAAGGGCTCAAAGATATGAGGTCTCAGGTGTTAGAAATAAAAGGCAGGCAAAGGGCTTTAACATAGAGATACATAAATATACATATATATATATATATATATATATATATATATATATACATATATTATATATATATATATACATCTATTATATATATGTGTGTGTGTGTGTGTACATATGTATTTATAAGTGTATACATGTTTTTACAGAAATATACACACATAAATACATATGTACACACACACACACACACAATATATATAATATATATATACACACACACACACACATACATATATATATATATATATATATTATATATATATATACACACACACATAATATATATATACACACACACACATAATATATTGCACACACACACATATATATATATATATATATATATATATATATATATAATATATATATATATATATATTGCATTGGAGCGCTTTGCAATTATGTATCTCAAAACATGTAAAATCATATTTATGCAATATTCATATTTAATAAAGTGTTATACTGTGTATTTACTGTTAATATTCAAATTAACGTTATTCACATAGAGTATGTTCTAAGTATTTTTAAAGAGATATTCCTATATATATATATATATACTATATATAATATATATATATATATATATATCTGTATATATCTATACTTAAGAAATATCATCTACACAAAACAACTGATTTTTTTTTCAGCTGACCTAGCTCTGGCCTTGAGCATTAATGTCCTCGTGTAGAAGAGTTCTGGTTTGGACCAGATGCTATGTGAACTGTTGCAACCTCCAATAAGCATTTGTACACATGGTTGTTAATATGAATATATATTCCTTGACTTGAGATTTCTGTTGTTTCATTGTCCCCTTAAAAGGACATAAAAGTACAAAAAGAAATGCTCTATGTTTTTGAGTATTTTATTATTGTACTATGACTTGTACAGAACTCTGTTTATCCCCAGAAAAAAATAGGTTAAAAAATACAAATCTCCATAGGAGCAATGCACTACTGGTACCTAGTTGAACACATCTGGTGAGGCAAATGTGTAAACTGACCAATCAGCAGCTTGCTCCTAGTAATGCATTGCTGTTTATGAGTCTACTTAGGTATGCTTTTTAACAAAGGATACAAATAGGACAAAGTAAAATTGATAGTAGAAGTAACCGGAAAGAATCTTAAAACTTCATACTCTGTTGGAACCAAGAAAGTTTATTTTTCACTTTCAATTCCCTTTAGTGTATTCACTAATAATATTCTTGTTCACTTAATTCTTGTGCCGCAGGAACTAGAGAGGCTGCTTTTGTGTATGCAATTTCTTCAGCGGGAGTGGCGTTTGCAGTGACCCGGGCGTGTAGCAGTGGCGACCTAGACAAATGCGGCTGTGACAGGACAGTGCATGGGTCAGCCCACAAGGTAATATATAAGCACCACAGAGGTAACAGGCTGCACAAAACAGTAATGCAAGTTGCTTTAATGTTGCAGTCTTCATTTGAAACTAAAGAGACACAACCACGTTGAGACTATAAATATATAAATGGAATATAAAATGTTTAATCATGCACAGGAAAATACTTTGCAATATATTTTCATTTTTACTTTGCCCCTTCTTCTGTAATTTAACTCTGAGAATGGGAAGTGCATGCTGTAGACTTTACAAGCCTAACCTTGTTACATATCTGTCCATAATTAGACTTAGCAGAGGGGACAAGATAAGATACTGCTACATAATACATATGTTTTGCTAACAAAACCGTGTTAAACATCGTCTATTCAAATTACAGTTTCGTTTTGGGCCCCTCAGATAAATCAAATGGCTTATGGGAGTTTGTCATTGAAAATAATTGCAGCAAAAATGTGTTAATATATTCTGAAAGTTTTCTCATCTGCAAATATGTTACGTTATTGTAGGACTATAGTGAGGGCCGGGAACTACATTTGTGTTTTATATTCCTTTAAATGATTACATTTATTTAGTACTTGACTATCTTAAAGGGACGTAAAGCTCATAATTTTCTGTCATGATTCAAATAGAGTCTATCATTTTAAACAAACTTCCAGTTTAATTCTGTTATCAAATGTGTTTAATTTTCTTTAAATCCTTTGTTGAAGGATCAGCAATGCACTACTGAGCGCTAACTGGAAAAATCAGATGAGCCAATGACAAGAGGTAAATATGTGCAGCCACCAATCAGCAGTTAGCTCACAGTAGTGCATTGCTGCTTCTGAGCCTACATAGGTAGTGTTTCAACAAAGGATACCATGAGAACAAAGCAAGTTAGACGATAAAAGTAAGCTGGAAAGTTGTTTAGAATTGCATGTCCTATCTGAATTATGGACGTTTAATTATATTATATGGTCTCTTTAAGTAAGTTAATTTAGCTCTTGGATGAACGGATTAACTTAGGTAACTCATGTGCCAAATAAAGTCTTTTAATTTACACTTGGCTACTTTCTAGCATGTAAATACCAAAACCTTCTGTTCGAGAGAACCTTAAAGTAATTAGGTTAATAAACTGCAACAATATAGGAGTAGTTCCACTAGCTAGTTATTATTTAAAGTAGTGTGGTCAGTTGTTTAAAAATACCACCTTCTTTACAGTCCGATATACACATAACCCCCTTTGAGGGTGGTTAAAACATAGAGTTGCAGTGTCACTGTTGCTAAGATTGCATGATCTAAGGAAGTAGGGCATGTTATGTTTCCACTATACTGTTCCATTAAAGGAGCACTAAACACAGTAGATTAGCATAATCAATAAATGCATACTAAAAAGACAATGCAAAAGCACTCAGTTTTAATTGCAAATTAGTAGAAGATTTTGTTTCTGACAAATGGCAAAGTTAGTTAAAATTTTCTTCCTAACGCATCATGTGACAGCCATCAGCCAATCACAAAATAAACACGTTATGTCCTGTGAATCTTGCACATGCTCAGTAGAAGATGGTGCCTTAGAAAGTGTGTATATATTAATGGTGCACATTTAGATAATGAAAATGAATTGACAAGTTGTTCAATATTGTCTGCTCTATCTGAATCATGAAAGTTTAATTTTGACTTGACTGTCACTTTAAATAACACCTTTATTAGGAAGATCTAACATTTATGTATTAAAATCATGAATTTGTATTAATGCTAATTATATTCTTTTGGTTTATAATTACCATTTCACTTTAGTTGTCTGTGCACAGCTAAGAAGTGTTGTTTGCTGATTTTTTTTAGGTTTCCAGTGGTCGGGCTGCTCAGACAACATTGCGTATGGTGTAGCATTCTCACAGTCATTTGTAGACGTAAGAGAAAGAAGCAAAGGTGCGTCATCTAGCCGCGCTCTCATGAATCTCCATAACAATGAGGCAGGACGCAAGGTAATTCCTTTGTTGGCTCTAATTAAACTTTGTGGTCAATGTCAAAATACGTTCTCACTGCTCATAAATTATAACTAATGGTGATTGCTTTTATTAGTCACCTCAATTCTTCACAAATTTAAGGTCATCAGGCAGTAGACGGTAAATGTTTGATGTTTAACAAGTACCTAATTACACTGGCAGAACAGGGGTTATGGTGTGAATTTGCATTTGTGTGGGATCGTTTAAAGAGACTTTTTTTTAATGCTATTCTTTATTGGTAGAAGATAAATTTCCATGTATAAAAATTTATGATAAATTGGTCAGTAAGCACTGCCAGGGTGGATTTGATTAAAGACAGTGAATCATTTTATAGGTATCTATTAAGTAATCTACAATTGTTCAGCAAAAAAAAAAATGTCCATATTGGTCAAACTTGGACAATTTAGGACTAGATCATTGAAAGACAAAATGCTAAAAAAACAATAACCTGACTTTAACCTACTTGGAAAGTATCCAAGATAAACCAGCCTCACAAATTAGCTACCATATTGTCTGTATTTTTTATTACTTTTAACCAACATTAAATGTGCAAGTTTGGTTAAAACTGAATTTTACAGCTGACTTCCTATTTTATAACACAAGTACAGTGTTCAAAATGTATGTATATATATATTGCTAATTAATGATTGACAGCTGTGTTTGCTATACTTAGGCTCTTAAAGGGACACTGAATTATGATTCAGATAGAGCATGCAATTTTAAGCAACTTTCTCATTTACACCTATTATCAATTTTTCTTCATTGTCTTGCTATCTTTATTTGAAAAAGCAAGAATCTAAGCTATGGAGCTGGCCCATTTTTGGTTCAGAACCTGGGTTGTGCGCTATCCAGGGTGATGATCCAAAAATGGGCCGACTCCTTAGCTTACATCCCAGCTTTTTCAAATAAAGATAACAAGAGAACAAAGAAAAATTTATTATAGGAGTCAATTAGAAAGTTGCTTAACATTGCATGCTTTATCTGAATGATGAAAGAAAAAAATTGGGTTTAGTATCGCTTTAAGTAATAACTATAGCAAATTGGTAGTTAAGAATATGTAACTTAAAATCCCTGACTTAAGCTGTAAGGTTTGTTGGCTTTGACAAGTCAACCTCATGTTGGTTACAAGTTGGGTATTTGTGAATAGCTGACTTGCTATGCTTTCTTCAAGTCAGCTGTTTCCGCTGACTTAGTGAATTTTTCTGCTCTGCCAAAAGTTAATCTATTTTTGAATAATACAGATAACAATTACACAAACCTTCCCTTCACATTTGCTACTCACCAAAAGAAGTCACCGATTACAATTGTAAGACTTATCTTTCCATTTTGTAATTTTAATAAAAAACAGTTGATAACGGTGTAAGTTTGAAGCATATTTAATAATATTCTCCTTTATTGTAGGCTATATTGAGCAATATGCGAGTCGAATGCAAGTGTCATGGTGTTTCTGGATCCTGTGAGGTGAAGACCTGCTGGAAAGCCATGCCTCCTTTCCGAAAAGTTGGGAATGTTCTGAAGGAAAAATTTGATGGGGCTACAGAAGTAGAGCAGAAAAAGATCGGTTCCACCAAAGTTTTTAGTGCCTAAAAATTCCCAGTTCAAGCCACATACAGATGAAGACCTCGTTTACTTAGATTCCAGTCCAGATTTCTGCGATCACGACGTAAAGAATGGTGTGCTAGGCACAACTGGACGGCAGTGTAACAAGACTTCAAAAGCTATTGATGGCTGTGAGCTTATGTGTTGTGGACGAGGGTTCCACACAGAAGAAGTGGAAATAGTAGAGAGGTGCAGCTGCAAATTCCACTGGTGTTGTTTTGTTAAATGCAAACAATGCCATAAAGTGTCGAAATGCACACATGTCGGTGATCTATATGGAAGGAATAACTCATTTCACTGTAAAAGACAATTTGGATCTTTCCTCACTACCACTGTCATTCCTTCCATCAGGACAGAGGAAGCTCCACAGACTGCAAAAAATGATAGAGAGGGACGGAAAGATTTTTTAAAAAAATATTTAAGGTCCCAGGATATCATAATTGTATATTTGTGTCTTTGTTCTTATTTATTGCTGATAAACAATGGTGATGTGGGTCAGTACTTCCCATCTACATGTGGTGGAAATTATTTTTTTGTTGCTGCTTCTACAGGGATGGGGAAGGAGGATTGACCCACAAAACTGCTGAAGGAACAAAGCTCCTACATTATACAAAATATAAAAACAACAACAACAAACAAAGTTAGGCAAGCGGATTTAGGATAACCCACTATCCACCTTGTTATTCCAGTGACATTTAACTAACTTCCACCAAATGACCAAAAGAACTAATAAATAACTTCAATATATTTTTAAATGAAAAACAAAAATTAGTAGCATAGGTATTTTATATCTATATCAATGTGTATAAAAATATATATTCTCATTTTGTATTACAAATATTTCTGGACAAGGAAGATTGTTAGGCCAAGTATAAGGTCTATGAACAGGTTTTGTGCTATTTGCTCATTCCTTGATGGAAGACAGACGATGGACATAGCTGCATGGTAACATGAACCAGTCATTGACCTTTAAGTGTGTTTCCTGCTGAATCCTGTTGGGTTATACCAGGCAAAAGAATTTTGGCACTGGACAACCAGCCGTCTTTGTGCTGAAGTTAAAATGTTGGAAAGGGTATAATTTGTTTCATGTTGTTTTTTTTTTTTCTCGTAGTATTGTGTTTATACTTTTTGGCTGTTCTTTTTTACAGTAAGTCCCCAGGGTCCAATTCATGAAATGAATGGAAAAAAAAAAAAACTTGAATAGACAATTTTCTGGGAATGAGCCAGGTTGGGTTCTCAGATGAACAAATTAAGATATAAAAAGATACTAATGAGCTCAAATATCAGTGCACATTAACTTATCCTTTTCTTTTTAAATGGCACAAGTCCTTAGTCTCAATCCATTTCCCCTGCTGTAGATCACAGGATTATGAAAATTATATGATTTAATGTCACTTATAAAACAAAAAAAACTTACATTTTAATATGTCATAGGTCTGTTTTTCTATCCCAGGGTGCCGTTATTATAGTTTTCACTGCTATGATAAGTGAGGAGAGGAAATAAACCAACAAATAAAAAACAGATAAATAATTAAAAACTCCCAGTATTACCACTCACATTAAGCACATCCTTAATAATGACATAATAACAGTGACAGTGTTAGTGTCAATTGAATACTACTGACCTTAAAGGGACACTGAACCCACATTTTTTTCTTTCATGATTCAGATAGAGCATGCAATTTTCAGCAACTTTCTAATTTACTCCTATTATTAAATTTTCTTTGTTCTCTTGCTATATTTGAAACAAAAAAAAAGCTTAGATGCCTTCTTTTTAAAATAGACACTCTGGATAGCACTTTTTTATTGGTGGATGAATTTATCCACCAATCAGCAAGAACAACCCAGGTTGTTCACCAAAAATGGGCCGGCATCTAAACTTACATTCTTGTATTTCAAATTAAGATACCAAGAGAATGAAGAAACTTTGATAATAGGAGTAAATTAGAAAGTTGCTTAAAATGTCATGCTCTATCTGAATCACAAAAGAAAACATTTGGTTCAGTGTCCCTTTAAATAATTAGGTTCATGCAAGTGTGTTACTTTTGTACAATAAAACATAAGGGGCAATGCGCTAATGAGGAAGTGTAGCTATTTTTTAGTATAATCATAATTTGTCATGTGGTGCAGACTTGTCTCTTAGGGCCTGATATTCAAAACCTTACACGCTCAGGTGAGTAATCTAAGAAATCTCATCGGTACGGCAAGGCTTTAAAAAAAATATTTAGAAACACAAATTTTCTCTTGAGAAATGATTATGTTGCTATGTAGTGTTATTTATGTGAAACAGAGACTCCAACGTTACAATACAAGATTTTGCGTGATTTCTCTCCATGCTGGCGTGGTTTTGAATATCAGGCCCTTTCTATGAAGCATCTTGTGCATCAAAATGTCACCATGAGCTTCATTGCCAGCTGGCTAGTTTATCTTATCTCGTGCAAAACGGTTGCCGTGTTCTGTGCGTCACCCAGAAAAGTAGTTTAATAAATGCCTATATCTGAAACGTGAAAAATAACGGCAACTTTACACTTCCTTACTAAATTGCCCCTACAGTTAAAATGATTCAAGCTCTATCCAGAATAACACACAATTGTTTTTGACTTTGGTTTGCTAAGTAACATGTACCCCTATCCAAACCCCTATCCAAACCCCCCCCCCCCCCAGAAACGCTTATCTCCTATTGGACAGAGCTCAGTAGCTTGACCAATAAAATGGTGCATACCCAGGGTGAAGTCTCTTTTAGCCCAATCTCAAGAATGCATTGGTTTTGGCTTTTTCGTTTTTTGATGTCCAGCAATCTTTTCTGATTTAATTTTACATTTCAACCCAGCCATATTAAATTAAGACTTTTGTAATGAAGTCCATATTTATCCATACCCAGAAAGTAGCCGATTGTTAGCATAACACTAAATAAATCATATAAATACCTACTGCATAGGTAAAAAAACAAACAAATCCCATGTAGATGCATTTATCAAAACATTATGAACCACTAAGTAATTGATTAAATATAATATTTACAAAGCCATATCTATTTGAAATACTAATATATGACTTTGGAAATAATGTGTTTGATCAGTCATAAGTCCACATGACCAATCATATGGGCCCCGCTGTGAAAGCAGCTTTGGGTCCACAGCATTTCTGCTGCTTAACCTGTTTCGCCACCTAAAAGGAATGAAATCGTCCTGAGCCGATCTGATCAGGATGATTGACAGCCTCTGCAGCCGATTGGACGTCAGCGAGCAGGGGGGCGGTATTGCACAAATATTGTTAGTGCAATGCTTATGCAATGTTAAATGCGGACAGCACATATGAATCATGCCTGTCCGACTCCGACCTATGGTACACGGAGCTCTATGTGTAGACTTATGATGAAGTCTATGAAAATTTACATTTGAATATTAATATTTAGATATTCAATTTGATATTTAAATGTATTATTCTGTAATGGGAAAGTTAACATTTGTTTGCCAAAAAAAATGGAATGCCCTATGTTTATCAAACATGTTATATTTAGAACAGATTTATTATTTTTATCACATGTGCCTAAACACAGTTATATGATAGCAATAATAACATTCACATTAGAGTATTTGCTTTTTGCATTTTTATGTCCCTTTAAATATCCCATTTGCTTACGTTTTATAATATTAAAGGGACATGAATACCATTTTTTTTTTCTTTTATCAGTCAGGTAAATCGGACAATTAAAAAAAGTTTAAATTTACATTTCTATCAAACTTGCTTCAAATAATATTCTTTGTTCAAGAGCATACCTAAATAGGTAGCATGCACTTGTTTAGAGGACTATATAGCAGCACTTTGTGCAAACATTGCTGCCATCTAGTGGTCTTGCAAATGTATAATATTGTTAAAAGCATTTTTCCAAAGCTGTTGCTATATAGTGCTCCAAATTACCTACATGCTTTTCAACAAAGAATACAAAGAGAACTAAGGAAATTTGATAATAGAAATAAACTGGAAAGTTTTCATAAAATACTGAATTTAAAAATTTGAATCACAAAATAAAAATGTACCCAATTCACTCTGTGTGACACAGTATGTACTGAGTGATGTATATAGTAATCACCTTTGGGTTTCCCTGGCATGTTGCTTGCTATGGAATTCTCAAGAATGACATAATTCTTAATAAACCCTGGAGAACGTTTGAATGGTTTGTGACATACTGTGAGATACAAGAATTCTAATGTTGCTAAGATTTATTTCTAAGGGAGGCCTAATTAATTTGAACTGTGTAATAAAATGTTCTGATTTGCTAGAGCTTTATTATTGCACTATTGCTTGAACACTATTTGCCAGTTTCAAGCACACAAGTAGAGTCAGCGTTGGATTGGAAAGGCACTGCTGATCATAAGCTGAACACATCTGGTTATTGGTGGCTACGCACATATGCTGCCCTGGATTGGCTCAGTGGATATGTTCAGCTCTTGACCAGTAGTGCTTTGCTTGTCCAGAGCTGACTTCATAGGGCTAAAAAACATATGACTGTGCATGCAATAATAAAAATATTCTTGCACATCAGAAGAAAATGCATTTTTATGCACAACTGACTCATTGCTCACTTATTGAAAGGGAAATAATGTTAGCTGTTTAAGTGGACAGGGACACGCCTATGCAAGCATGATATAAAAAGTAAGTTTATTTGGCACTGAAATATATATATATATTGAAATACCTTCTGTTAGATACAACAAAGTGAATAGGGTGTAATGTCCCTTTAACAAAAAAAACTTTCAGTCTTTTGTAGGAACTGTATTATAGGTAAAAGATTATACATAGTTCTTAAAATGTTTCCATCATGTATATGAAACAGCAATGGTTACACATAAAAATATAATGCATGAAAAAAGGTAATAGCTACTTAACTATAAAGTGAGACTAAGAACAAGTGCATGTCTGTGTACCACTGATATCTGTTAGGGATAACTCCCACAAAAGACGTCTGTGTATTCAGTGCAAAACACTGTAACTATAATATGAAATACTTTTATTTTAGACAGAACAGAGTCAATTTACAGTAGTATGTCCCTTTAAAATTTGTGGTTAGCTACCAATGAAAGAATGTTCAACATGAGAAATATACACACACATAAATATAAATATATTTACTATATATATATATATATATATATATATAATATATATATATATATATATATATTATAATATAGCACCCTCATCTCTTGAAACCTGTGTAAGAAAGCAAAAAGCCGAAAATTCAGTACGGCAAACTTATGGGTTAGGAATATCTCTGTGCCTGCATAGAAAAAGTAGAACAACAAGGGAAACCACAGTCAATATTATGCATATATGTAAAACACCACTATGTGGATTACGGCTCTCCTCTATTGAGTGTATTCAAAACCAATAACACAGTCTTGAATGTGGCAAGCTCACCTCCTCCCCTTTGTGGTGTGTAGACGTACAGTTGAAACGGAAAACAAATTTCACGGTGGAAAACCCAGTTCCTGCTGAGCCTACTCACGGAACCGCACTTGTCAGTCTTGGCGTCCGTATGGAGTACTCAGTTCACCGCTTCCACTAACCCCATCCAATATCACATCTGCTGATACGTCACAACGTCCAGTGACGCAGGGGGGAGATCACGTGTGAGTCGCTTGGCCAATAGGGAGAAAGCCGGCTGTCCCAAAAACGAAGATGCTAAATCCAGGCAATAATCAAAGAGCAGAAAGATGAACATTGATCGGTCTCTTCGTAAAACATTCTTTATTGTACATTCTTTAAAACAGGGTAGGCACAGAGGAACAATGGGGTGCTGCATGTCAGACAGGCTACATAGAATAATACACTTTATTTTATCATTTTTGTGGTAATTCATAGGTACAAATTGGGTGCATAACTTTCACACACCCAGTTTATTCAGACACACAGAACTGCTCATATAGGGGCTGATTTATCAAATGTAGGGCGGACATGATTCCCTGTAGTGAATCATGTCCGACCGACATTGCATACACTATCGGCATTTATCATTGCACAAGCATTTCTATTAAAATGCTTGTGCAATGCCGCCCTCTGCACATTCGCGGCCAATCTTAACTTCCACTTCAGTCGGACCTTAAGCGGAGTGGGTCGGAAGCAGAATCTGCTGCTTCATAAATCGACCCCATAGAGTCAAGCTTAGCAGTAAAATTGCATATTTTTTGATGAATATCCATTTAGGGATGTGAAATGTTAATAGTAATTAATTACTTTATTACAGAGTAAATTTAGAAACAAATAGAACTGATTATTTCCTTCTTTTAAAGAAAATAGATATATTGTAGTTATTTACTATGCAAAAAAACCAAACAAACAAAAAAAAACCTACCCACGAAAATGATGACACTTAATACTTGCGACACAATGATCTAAAACTCTCCCTCTGGAGAAATGATCTAAGATGTCTCGTCACTACTATAAGTTCCTCAAGAATTTTTAGAAAAGCAGCTTTTAGCTTGATAGCTGTTTATCCCATTATACATGATTCTGGAGGTGAAGGTGACACACATTCATTACAATATAACGCTAACAAAAAGCCCCCAAAGATTTTGGCGAGATTTCTGTCAATGCTGGCGAGTTTTTGATCATCGGCCCTTGGTCTATTCCCAAATAACTTGCGATTAGTCACTGATATTTACTGGAATCAGAAACAGATTATTGAAGTCAATATAAATCATCTTGTTTGCTCACTACACGATCAATAAGACATTGTATTGCCATTAAACTGTAATTAATGAAAGAAATTCCATTTGACCTAACAGCTGTGCTATTTGTTTCATGAGGTATAAATTGTAAAGAAGCGCATGGCTCATTTTTCAGTTTACACAATGTTTTGACCCCAAGCAAGTCTGAAGAGAACTATTGCTTCCCTTCAGACAAACCATTTTTTTTTACCACTTAATGTTTTTAAATTAAAGAAATGTGTCATCCTTGAAATGAAATAAAATGCTAGTTTATTTTTTAATACATTATCAAATAGAATGTGTTGTGGATTTTTTTTTATAACAAATAATAAAAAAGAAGAAATAGTGAAATGAATGGTAATGTCATGGTCTGTTTCTCATTCAGAAGATTTACTCTTATCTATTCCTGTACTTCCTAAATAAAATGGTTAACCCTTTGTTGCAAATGAGGGCCTCAGCACATTGCTCCAATATTGTATACAAATTAAGATGTAGAGGTCTATTTATCAAAGGTCTTGCGGACCTGATCTGACAGTGCGGATCAGGTCCGCAAGACCTCGCTGAATGCGGAGAGCAATATGCTCTCCGTATTCAGCATTGCACCAGCAGCTCACAAGAGCTGCTGGTGCACTGCCGCCCCCTGCAGGGTGTCAATCAACCCGATCGTACTCGATCGGGTTGAATTCCGGCGATTCCTGTCTGCCTCATCAGAGCAGGCGGACAAGGTTATGGAGCAGGCGGACAAGGTTATGGAGCTTGAGGGCCCGTGCTTCTGGCGAGCCTACAGGCTCGCCAGAAGCACGGGCCCTCAAGCTCCGTACGGAACTTGATAGATAGGCCCGTAGAATCAATGTTGTATCACTAATTACACTGAATAGTAGCGTCAGAGGCTTTTTTTACTATGACGTATAAGAGTAAATATATCCTTATGGTAGAGCAAACAGTTCACTAATTCCATAACTGCTAGGTAGATGGGATTTAAAAGGGTCATTAAGGCCAAAACATTTCATTCATGATTCAAGTAGAGTGTGTGATTTTAAACATAGCTTCATCATCATCTTAGTATTGTTTGTTAATGGTGTAGCAATTTGCTACTAGGTACTAGCTGAACACATCTGGTGAACCAATGAAAATAGGCTTTTATGTGCAGCCACCAATGAGCAGCTATCTCCCAGCAATGCATTGCTGCTCTTGGGCCTACCTAGGTATGCTTTTAAAAAAATCCAAACAACCCCCCAACAGTAAAACCCACCTAAGCTTAGGTTTTATTTTACAGGTAAGTATTTTGTTTTAAATAGGAATTATTTAGTTATTAAAGGGATACTAAACCCAATTTTTTCTTTCATGATTCAGATATAGCACGAGATTTTAAGAACCTTTCTAATTTACTCCTATTATCAATTGTTCTTTGCTCTCATGCTATCTTGATTTGAAAAGCAGTACTGTAAGCTTTAGAGCCGGACCATTTTTTGTTCAGCACCTGAGTAGCACTTGCTGATTTGTGGCTAAATGTAGCAAACCAATCAGCAAGCTCTACTAAGGTGCTGAACTAAAAATGGGCCAGCTCCTAACCTTTTATTACTGCTTTTTCAAATCAAGGTAACATGAGAACAAAGAAAAATTTATAATAGGAGTAAATTAGAAAGTTGCTTAAAATTGCATGCTCTATCTGAATCATGAAAGAAAAAATGTGGGGTTAGTATCTCTTTAATATTAGGTTTTATTTAGATTTATTTTAATTACATTAAAGTTAGTGGGTGTTAGGGTTACGTTAGGGTTAGGGTTAGACTTAGGGGTTTATAACTTTAGTATAGTGGCGGAAGATTAGGGGTTAATAACTAATGTAGGTGGCAGCAACATTGGGAGCGGCAGATTAGGGGTTGATAAGTGTATGTAGGTGGCGGCGATGTTGGGGGCAGCAGATTAGGGGTTAATAAGTGTAGGCAGGTGGCGGCGATGTCGGGAGCGGAAGATTAGGGGTTAATAAGTGTAATGTAGGTGGCGGCGATGACGGGGGTGGCAGATTAGGGGTGTTTAGACTCGGGGTTTATGTTAGGGTGTTAGGTGTGAACATAAATTTTATTTCCCCATAGGAATCAATGGGGCTGCGTTATGGAGCTTTACGCTCCTTTATTGCAGGTGTTAGGCTTTTTTTCAGCCAGCTCTCCCCATTGATGTCTATGGGGAAATTGTGCACGAGCACGTAAGCCAGCTCAAAGCAGCGCTGGTATTGGAGTGCGGTATGGAACTCAATTTTGCTCAACGCTGCAATATTACCTGCTAACGCCAGGTTTTTGCAAACCAGTAATAGCGGCGCTATAGGGAGGTGAGCGGTGGAAATAACTTGCAAGTTAGCAGCCAGCCTCTCATAATGCAAAACTCGTAATCTAGCCGATAGATAAGCCCTTTATTACCCATTCCCGAGTTTTGCATAATCAACACAGTTATATTAATATATGTTTTACCTCTGTGATTGCCTTGTATCTAAGCCTCTGCAGACTGCCCCCTTATCTCAGTGCATTTGACAGACATACAGTTAAGCCAATCAGTGCAGACTTCTAAATAACTCCACGGGAGTGAGCACAATGTTATCTATATGACACACATGAACTAGTACTGTCTAACTGTGAAAAACGTTCAAAATGCTCTGAGCTACGAGGCGGTTTTCAACGGTTTAGAAATCAGTTTGAGCTTAGCTAGGTTTAGATTTTCAAAAATACCACAAAGGGAACAAAGCAAATTTAATGATAAAAGTCAATTGGAAAGTTGTTTAAAATTGCATGACCTATCTGAATTATGAAAGTTTAATTTTGATTTGACTGTCCCTTTAATGTTTGCGCCTGTGATTGTTCAATGTACAAATACAAACAGAATAGAATACAGCACCTTCCTGTGTGAGTGCACGCTGTAGCTAGGACGCTGCAAAATCCTCAATACTGAAAACATAAATGTCTAGCAGAAGCTCTTAGGTTAAAATGACCTTTATTTCACCAATGGGTTACACCATATAAAACAAGAAACGTTTCGGAAAATGTAATCCTTAGTCATGCCTAAGGATTGAATTTTCTGAAATGTTGCTTGTTTTGTATGTTGTGACCCACTGGTGAAAAAAAAGGTCATTTTAACCTAAGAGGTTCTGCTAGACATTCATGTTTTCAGTTTTGGAGGATTTTGCAGCGTCCTAGCTACAGCGTGCACTCACACAGGAAGGTGCTGTATTCTATTCTGTTTGTATTTGTACATTGAACAATCACAGGCGCAAACATTAAAGGGACAGTCAAATCAAAATTAAACTTTCATAATTCAGATAGGTCATGCAATTTTAAACAACTTTCCAATTGACTTTTATCATTAAATTTGCTTTGTTCCCTTTGTGGTATTTTTGAAAATCTAAACCTAGCTAAGCTCAAACTGATTTCTAAACCGTTGAAAACCGCCTCGTAGCTCAGAGCATTTTGAACGTTTTTCACAGTTAGACAGTACTAGTTCATGTGTGTCATATAGATAACATTGTGCTCACTCCCGTGGAGTTATTTAGAAGTCTGCACTGATTGGCTTAACTGTATGTCTGTCAAATGCACTGAGATAAGGGGGCAGTCTGCAGAGGCTTAGATACAAGGCAATCACAGAGGTAAAACATATATTAATATAACTGTGTTGATTATGCAAAACTCGGGAATGGGTAATAAAGGGCTTATCTATCGGCTAGATTACGAGTTTTGCATTATGAGAGGCTGGCTGCTAACTTGCAAGTTATTTCCACCGCTCACCTCCCTATAGCGCCGCTATTACTGGTTTGCAAAAACCTGGCGTTAGCAGGTAATATTGCAGCGTTGAGCAAAATTGAGTTCCATACCGCACTCCAATACCAGCGCTGCTTTGAGCTGGCTTACGTGCTCGTGCACAATTTCCCCATAGACATCAATGGGGAGAGCTGGCTGAAAAAAAGCCTAACACCTGCAATAAAGGAGCGTAAAGCTCCATAACGCAGCCCCATTGATTCCTATGGGGAAATAAAATTTATGTTCACACCTAACACCCTAACATAAACCCCGAGTCTAAACACCCCTAATCTGCCACCCCCGTCATCGCCGCCACCTACATTACACTTATTAACCCCTAATCTTCCGCTCCCGACATCGCCGCCACCTGCCTACACTTATTAACCCCTAATCTGCTGCCCCCAACATCGCCGCCACCTACATACACTTATCAACCCCTAATCTGCCGCTCCCAATGTTGCTGCCACCTACATTAGTTATTAACCCCTAATCTTCCGCCACTATACTAAAGTTATAAACCCCTAAGTCTAACCCTAACCCTAACGTAACCCTAACACCCACTAACTTTAATGTAATTAAAATAAATCTAAATAAAACCTAATATTAAAGAGATACTAACCCCACATTTTTTCTTTCATGATTCAGATAGAGCATGCAATTTTAAGCAACTTTCTAATTTACTCCTATTATAAATTTTTCTTTGTTCTCATGTTACCTTGATTTGAAAAAGCAGTAATAAAAGGTTAGGAGCTGGCCCATTTTTAGTTCAGCACCTTAGTAGAGCTTGCTGATTGGTTTGCTACATTTAGCCACAAATCAGCAAGTGCTACTCAGGTGCTGAACAAAAAATGGTCCGGCTCTAAAGCTTACAGTACTGCTTTTTCAAATCAAGATAGCATGAGAGCAAAGAACAATTGATAATAGGAGTAAATTAGAAAGGTTCTTAAAATCTCGTGCTATATCTGAATCATGAAAGAAAAAAATTGGGTTTAGTATCCCTTTAATAACTAAATAATTCCTATTTAAAACAAAATACTTACCTGTAAAATAAAACCTAAGCTTAGGTGGGTTTTACTGTTGGGGGGTTGTTTGGATTTTTTTAAAAGCATACCTAGGTAGGCCCAAGAGCAGCAATGCATTGCTGGGAGATAGCTGCTCATTGGTGGCTGCACATAAAAGCCTATTTTCATTGGTTCACCAGATGTGTTCAGCTAGTACCTAGTAGCAAATTGCTACACCATTAACAAACAATACTAAGATGATGATGAAGCTATGTTTAAAATCACACACTCTACTTGAATCATGAATGAAATGTTTTGGCCTTAATGACCCTTTTAAATCCCATCTACCTAGCAGTTATGGAATTAGTGAACTGTTTGCTCTACCATAAGGATATATTTACTCTTATACGTCATAGTAAAAAAAGCCTCTGACGCTACTATTCAGTGTAATTAGTGATACAACATTGATTCTACGGGCCTATCTATCAAGTTCCGTACGGAGCTTGAGGGCCCGTGCTTCTGGCGAGCCTGTAGGCTCGCCAGAAGCACGGGCCCTCAAGCTCCATAACCTTGTCCGCCTGCTCCATAACCTTGTCCGCCTGCTCTGATGAGGCAGACAGGAATCGCCGGAATTCAACCCGATCGAGTACGATCGGGTTGATTGACACCCTGCAGGGGGCGGCAGTGCACCAGCAGCTCTTGTGAGCTGCTGGTGCAATGCTGAATACGGAGAGCATATTGCTCTCCGCATTCAGCGAGGTCTTGCGGACCTGATCCGCACTGTCAGATCAGGTCCGCAAGACCTTTGATAAATAGACCTCTACATCTTAATTTGTATACAATATTGGAGCAATGTGCTGAGGCCCTCATTTGCAACAAAGGGTTAACCATTTTATTTAGGAAGTACAGGAATAGATAAGAGTAAATCTTCTGAATGAGAAACAGACCATGACATTACCATTCATTTCACTATTTCTTCTTTTTTATTATTTGTTATAAAAAAATAATCCACAACACATTCTATTTGATAATGTATTAAAAAATAAACTAGCATTTTATTTCATTTCAAGGATGACACATTTCTTTAATTTAAAAACATTAAGTGGTAAAAAAAAATGGTTTGTCTGAAGGGAAGCAATAGTTCTCTTCAGACTTGCTTGGGGTCAAAACATTGTGTAAACTGAAAAATGAGCCATGCGCTTCTTTACAATTTATACCTCATGAAACAAATAGCACAGCTGTTAGGTCAAATGGAATTTCTTTCATTAATTACAGTTTAATGGCAATACAATGTCTTATTGATCGTGTAGTGAGCAAACAAGATGATTTATATTGACTTCAATAATCTGTTTCTGATTCCAGTAAATATCAGTGACTAATCGCAAGTTATTTGGGAATAGACCAAGGGCCGATGATCAAAAACTCGCCAGCATTGACAGAAATCTCGCCAAAATCTTTGGGGGCTTTTTGTTAGCGTTATATTGTAATGAATGTGTGTCACCTTCACCTCCAGAATCATGTATAATGGGATAAACAGCTATCAAGCTAAAAGCTGCTTTTCTAAAAATTCTTTGAGGGAACTTATAGTAGTGACGAGACATCTTAGATCATTTCTCCAGAGGGGAGAGTTTTAGATCATTGTGTCGCAAGTATTAAGTGTCATCATTTTCGTGGGTAGGTTTTTTTTGTTTGTTTGGTTTTTTTTGCATAGTAAATAACTACAATATATCTATTTTCCTTTAAAAGAAGGAAATAATCAGTTCTATTTGTTTCTAAATTTACTCTGTAATAAAGTAATTAATTACTATTAACATTTCACATCCCTAAATGGATATTCATCAAAAAATATGCAATTTTACTGCTAAGCTTGACTCTATGGGGTCGATTTATGAAGCAGCAGATTCTGCTTCCGACCCACTCCGCTTAAGGTCCGACTGAAGTGGAAGTTAAGATTGGCCGCGAATGTGCAGAGGGCGGCATTGCACAAGCATTTTAATAGAAATGCTTGTGCAATGATAAATGCCGATAGTGTATGCAATGTCGGTCGGACATGATTCACTACAGGGAATCATGTCCGCCCTACATTTGATAAATCAGCCCCTATATGAGCAGTTCTGTGTGTCTGAATAAACTGGGTGTGTGAAAGTTATGCACCCAATTTGTACCTATGAATTACCACAAAAATGATAAAATAAAGTGTATTATTCTATGTAGCCTGTCTGACATGCAGCACCCCATTGTTCCTCTGTGCCTACCCTGTTTTAAAGAATGTACAATAAAGAATGTTTTACGAAGAGACCGATCAATGTTCATCTTTCTGCTCTTTGATTATTGCCTGGATTTAGCATCTTCGTTTTTGGGACAGCCGGCTTTCTCCCTATTGGCCAAGCGACTCACACGTGATCTCCCCCCTGCGTCACTGGACGTTGTGACGTATCAGCAGATGTGATATTGGATGGGGTTAGTGGAAGCGGTGAACTGAGTACTCCATACGGACGCCAAGACTGACAAGTGCGGTTCCGTGAGTAGGCTCAGCAGGAACTGGGTTTTCCACCGTGAAATTTGTTTTCCGTTTCAACTGTACGTCTACACACCACAAAGGGGAGGAGGTGAGCTTGCCACATTCAAGACTGTGTTATTGGTTTTGAATACACTCAATAGAGGAGAGCCGTAATCCACATAGTGGTGTTTTACATATATGCATATATATTGACTGTGGTTTCCCTTGTTGTTCTACTTTTTCTATGCAGGCACAGAGATATTCCTAACCCATAAGTTTGCCGTACTGAATTTTCGGCTTTTTGCTTTCTTACACAGGTTTCAAGAGATGAGGGTGCTATATATATATATATATATATATATATATATATATATATATATATATATATATATATATATATAGTAAATATATTTATATTTATGTGTGTGTATATTTCTCATGTTGAACATTCTTTCATTGGTAGCTAACCACAAATTTTAAAGGGACATACTACTGTAAATTGACTCTGTTCTGTCTAAAATAAAAGTATTTCATATTATAGTTACAGTGTTTTGCACTGAATACACAGACGTCTTTTGTGGGAGTTATCCCTAACAGATATCAGTGGTACACAGACATGCACTTGTTCTTAGTCTCACTTTATAGTTAAGTAGCTATTACCTTTTTTCATGCATTATATTTTTATGTGTAACCATTGCTGTTTCATATACATGATGGAAACATTTTAAGAACTATGTATAATCTTTTACCTATAATACAGTTCCTACAAAAGACTGAAAGTTTTTTTTGTTAAAGGGACATTACACCCTATTCACTTTGTTGTATCTAACAGAAGGTATTTCAATATATATATATATTTCAGTGCCAAATAAACTTACTTTTTATATCATGCTTGCATAGGCGTGTCCCTGTCCACTTAAACAGCTAACATTATTTCCCTTTCAATAAGTGAGCAATGAGTCAGTTGTGCATAAAAATGCATTTTCTTCTGATGTGCAAGAATATTTTTATTATTGCATGCACAGTCATATGTTTTTTAGCCCTATGAAGTCAGCTCTGGACAAGCAAAGCACTACTGGTCAAGAGCTGAACATATCCACTGAGCCAATCCAGGGCAGCATATGTGCGTAGCCACCAATAACCAGATGTGTTCAGCTTATGATCAGCAGTGCCTTTCCAATCCAACGCTGACTCTACTTGTGTGCTTGAAACTGGCAAATAGTGTTCAAGCAATAGTGCAATAATAAAGCTCTAGCAAATCAGAACATTTTATTACACAGTTCAAATTAATTAGGCCTCCCTTAGAAATAAATCTTAGCAACATTAGAATTCTTGTATCTCACAGTATGTCACAAACCATTCAAACGTTCTCCAGGGTTTATTAAGAATTATGTCATTCTTGAGAATTCCATAGCAAGCAACATGCCAGGGAAACCCAAAGGTGATTACTATATACATCACTCAGTACATACTGTGTCACACAGAGTGAATTGGGTACATTTTTATTTTGTGATTCAAATTTTTAAATTCAGTATTTTATGAAAACTTTCCAGTTTATTTCTATTATCAAATTTCCTTAGTTCTCTTTGTATTCTTTGTTGAAAAGCATGTAGGTAATTTGGAGCACTATATAGCAACAGCTTTGGAAAAATGCTTTTAACAATATTATACATTTGCAAGACCACTAGATGGCAGCAATGTTTGCACAAAGTGCTGCTATATAGTCCTCTAAACAAGTGCATGCTACCTATTTAGGTATGCTCTTGAACAAAGAATATTATTTGAAGCAAGTTTGATAGAAATGTAAATTTAAACTTTTTTTAATTGTCCGATTTACCTGACTGATAAAAGAAAAAAAAAATGGTATTCATGTCCCTTTAATATTATAAAACGTAAGCAAATGGGATATTTAAAGGGACATAAAAATGCAAAAAGCAAATACTCTAATGTGAATGTTATTATTGCTATCATATAACTGTGTTTAGGCACATGTGATAAAAATAATAAATCTGTTCTAAATATAACATGTTTGATAAACATAGGGCATTCCATTTTTTTTGGCAAACAAATGTTAACTTTCCCATTACAGAATAATACATTTAAATATCAAATTGAATATCTAAATATTAATATTCAAATGTAAATTTTCATAGACTTCATCATAAGTCTACACATAGAGCTCCGTGTACCATAGGTCGGAGTCGGACAGGCATGATTCATATGTGCTGTCCGCATTTAACATTGCATAAGCATTGCACTAACAATATTTGTGCAATACCGCCCCCCTGCTCGCTGACGTCCAATCGGCTGCTAGCAGAGGCTGTCAATCATCCTGATCAGATCGGCTCAGGACGATTTCATTCCTTTTAGGTGGCGAAACAGGTTAAGCAGCAGAAATGCTGTGGACCCAAAGCTGCTTTCACAGCCGGGGCCCATATGATTGGTCATGTGGACTTATGACTGATCAAACACATTATTTCCAAAGTCATATATTAGTATTTCAAATAGATATGGCTTTGTAAATATTATATTTAATCAATTACTTAGTGGTTCATAATGTTTTGATAAATGCATCTACATGGGATTTGTTTGTTTTTTTACCTATGCAGTAGGTATTTATATGATTTATTTAGTGTTATGCTAACAATCGGCTACTTTCTGGGTATGGATAAATATGGACTTCATTACAAAAGTCTTAATTTAATATGGCTGGGTTGAAATGTAAAATTAAATCAGAAAAGATTGCTGGACATCAAAAAACGAAAAAGCCAAAACCAATGCATTCTTGAGATTGGGCTAAAAGAGACTTCACCCTGGGTATGCACCATTTTATTGGTCAAGCTACTGAGCTCTGTCCAATAGGAGATAAGCGTTTCTGGGGGGGGGGGGGGTTTGGATAGGGGTTTGGATAGGGGTACATGTTACTTAGCAAACCAAAGTCAAAAACAATTGTGTGTTATTCTGGATAGAGCTTGAATCATTTTAACTGTAGGGGCAATTTAGTAAGGAAGTGTAAAGTTGCCGTTATTTTTCACGTTTCAGATATAGGCATTTATTAAACTACTTTTCTGGGTGACGCACAGAACACGGCAACCGTTTTGCACGAGATAAGATAAACTAGCCAGCTGGCAATGAAGCTCATGGTGACATTTTGATGCACAAGATGCTTCATAGAAAGGGCCTGATATTCAAAACCACGCCAGCATGGAGAGAAATCACGCAAAATCTTGTATTGTAACGTTGGAGTCTCTGTTTCACATAAATAACACTACATAGCAACATAATCATTTCTCAAGAGAAAATTTGTGTTTCTAAATATTTTTTTTAAAGCCTTGCCGTACCGATGAGATTTCTTAGATTATCTCACCTGAGCGTGTAAGGTTTTGAATATCAGGCCCTAAGAGACAAGTCTGCACCACATGACAAATTATGATTATACTAAAAAATAGCTACACTTCCTCATTAGCGCATTGCCCCTTATGTTTTATTGTACAAAAGTAACACACTTGCATGAACCTAATTATTTAAAGGGACACTGAACCCAAATGTTTTCTTTTGTGATTCAGATAGAGCATGACATTTTAAGCAACTTTCTAATTTACTCCTATTATCAAAGTTTCTTCATTCTCTTGGTATCTTAATTTGAAATACAAGAATGTAAGTTTAGATGCCGGCCCATTTTTGGTGAACAACCTGGGTTGTTCTTGCTGATTGGTGGATAAATTCATCCACCAATAAAAAAGTGCTATCCAGAGTGTCTATTTTAAAAAGAAGGCATCTAAGCTTTTTTTTTGTTTCAAATATAGCAAGAGAACAAAGAAAATTTAATAATAGGAGTAAATTAGAAAGTTGCTGAAAATTGCATGCTCTATCTGAATCATGAAAGAAAAAAATGTGGGTTCAGTGTCCCTTTAAGGTCAGTAGTATTCAATTGACACTAACACTGTCACTGTTATTATGTCATTATTAAGGATGTGCTTAATGTGAGTGGTAATACTGGGAGTTTTTAATTATTTATCTGTTTTTTATTTGTTGGTTTATTTCCTCTCCTCACTTATCATAGCAGTGAAAACTATAATAACGGCACCCTGGGATAGAAAAACAGACCTATGACATATTAAAATGTAAGTTTTTTTTGTTTTATAAGTGACATTAAATCATATAATTTTCATAATCCTGTGATCTACAGCAGGGGAAATGGATTGAGACTAAGGACTTGTGCCATTTAAAAAGAAAAGGATAAGTTAATGTGCACTGATATTTGAGCTCATTAGTATCTTTTTATATCTTAATTTGTTCATCTGAGAACCCAACCTGGCTCATTCCCAGAAAATTGTCTATTCAAGTTTTTTTTTTTTTCCATTCATTTCATGAATTGGACCCTGGGGACTTACTGTAAAAAAGAACAGCCAAAAAGTATAAACACAATACTACGAGAAAAAAAAAAAACAACATGAAACAAATTATACCCTTTCCAACATTTTAACTTCAGCACAAAGACGGCTGGTTGTCCAGTGCCAAAATTCTTTTGCCTGGTATAACCCAACAGGATTCAGCAGGAAACACACTTAAAGGTCAATGACTGGTTCATGTTACCATGCAGCTATGTCCATCGTCTGTCTTCCATCAAGGAATGAGCAAATAGCACAAAACCTGTTCATAGACCTTATACTTGGCCTAACAATCTTCCTTGTCCAGAAATATTTGTAATACAAAATGAGAATATATATTTTTATACACATTGATATAGATATAAAATACCTATGCTACTAATTTTTGTTTTCATTTAAAAATATATTGAAGTTATTTATTAGTTCTTTTGGTCATTTGGTGGAAGTTAGTTAAATGTCACTGGAATAACAAGGTGGATAGTGGGTTATCCTAAATCCGCTTGCCTAACTTTGTTTGTTGTTGTTGTTTTTATATTTTGTATAATGTAGGAGCTTTGTTCCTTCAGCAGTTTTGTGGGTCAATCCTCCTTCCCCATCCCTGTAGAAGCAGCAACAAAAAAATAATTTCCACCACATGTAGATGGGAAGTACTGACCCACATCACCATTGTTTATCAGCAATAAATAAGAACAAAGACACAAATATACAATTATGATATCCTGGGACCTTAAATATTTTTTTAAAAAATCTTTCCGTCCCTCTCTATCATTTTTTGCAGTCTGTGGAGCTTCCTCTGTCCTGATGGAAGGAATGACAGTGGTAGTGAGGAAAGATCCAAATTGTCTTTTACAGTGAAATGAGTTATTCCTTCCATATAGATCACCGACATGTGTGCATTTCGACCACTTTATGGCATTGTTTGCATTTAACAAAACAACACCAGTGGAATTTGCAGCTGCACCTCTCTACTATTTCCACTTCTTCTGTGTGGAACCCTCGTCCACAACACATAAGCTCACAGCCATCAATAGCTTTTGAAGTCTTGTTACACTGCCGTCCAGTTGTGCCTAGCACACCATTCTTTACGTCGTGATCGCAGAAATCTGGACTGGAATCTAAGTAAACGAGGTCTTCATCTGTATGTGGCTTGAACTGGGAATTTTTAGGCACTAAAACTTTGGTGGAACCGATCTTTTTCTGCTCTACTTCTGTAGCCCCATCAAATTTTTCCTTCAGAACATTCCCAACTTTTCGGAAAGGAGGCATGGCTTTCCAGCAGGTCTTCACCTCACAGGATCCAGAAACACCATGACACTTGCATTCGACTCGCATATTGCTCAATATAGCCTACAATAAAGGAGAATATTATTAAATATGTTGCTTCAAACTTACACCGTTATCAACTGTTTTTTATTAAAATTACAAAATGGAAAGATAAGTCTTACAATTGTAATCGGTGACTTCTTTTGGTGAGTAGCAAATGTGAAGGGAAGGTTTGTGTAATTGTTATCTGTATTATTCAAAAATAGATTAACTTTTGGCAGAGCAGAAAAATTCACTAAGTCAGCGGAAACAGCTGACTTGAAGAAAGCATAGCAAGTCAGCTATTCACAAATACCCAACTTGTAACCAACATGAGGTTGACTTGTCAAAGCCAACAAACCTTACAGCTTAAGTCAGGGATTTTAAGTTACATATTCTTAACTACCAATTTGCTATAGTTATTACTTAAAGCGATACTAAACCCAATTTTTTTCTTTCATCATTCAGATAAAGCATGCAATGTTAAGCAACTTTCTAATTGACTCCTATAATAAATTTTTCTTTGTTCTCTTGTTATCTTTATTTGAAAAAGCTGGGATGTAAGCTAAGGAGTCGGCCCATTTTTGGATCATCACCCTGGATAGCGCACAACCCAGGTTCTGAACCAAAAATGGGCCAGCTCCATAGCTTAGATTCTTGCTTTTTCAAATAAAGATAGCAAGACAATGAAGAAAAATTGATAATAGGTGTAAATGAGAAAGTTGCTTAAAATTGCATGCTCTATCTGAATCATAATTCAGTGTCCCTTTAAGAGCCTAAGTATAGCAAACACAGCTGTCAATCATTAATTAGCAATATATATATACATACATTTTGAACACTGTACTTGTGTTATAAAATAGGAAGTCAGCTGTAAAATTCAGTTTTAACCAAACTTGCACATTTAAATGTTGGTTAAAAGTAATAAAAAAATACAGACAATATGGTAGCTAATTTGTGAGGCTGGTTTATCTTGGATACTTTCCAAGTAGGTTAAAGTCAGGTTATTGTTTTTTTAGCATTTTGTCTTTCAATGATCTAGTCCTAAATTGTCCAAGTTTGACCAATATGGACATTTTTTTTTTTGCTGAACAATTGTAGATTACTTAATAGATACCTATAAAATGATTCACTGTCTTTAATCAAATCCACCCTGGCAGTGCTTACTGACCAATTTATCATAAATTTTTATACATGGAAATTTATCTTCTACCAATAAAGAATAGCATTAAAAAAAAGTCTCTTTAAACGATCCCACACAAATGCAAATTCACACCATAACCCCCTGTTCTGCCAGTGTAATTAGGTACTTGTTAAACATCAAACATTTACCGTCTACTGCCTGATGACCTTAAATTTGTGAAGAATTGAGGTGACTAATAAAAGCAATCACCATTAGT
>NC_069506.1:128409330-128444330 GCF_027579735.1 Bombina bombina
ATAAATAATTCAAATTATGTTAGAACATAATTATGTTTTCATACAGTGTAAACAATCGACACCAAATATAAAACAGGTGTTTGCTATTGCAGTTTACAGCTCACCTGTGCAACAGCCACGTGTATCTTACTAAATTTCCTACTTAACAGTAAGTCATTTAACAGAACACAGTACTCAGTGTAAATCCTATTGCACTAGTTATTAGAACCTTTAGAAGCGAACACCTTAAAAAAAATAACTTGTTCTTGAAAATCATAACATTAACCCTCACAGCGTAAAGCAAACGTTGTCTGTACAAATGTTGAATACATTCAGTGTCTGTGAACATAGTACAGAGAATATTGTTAATTACAACCCAGAACCTATGCATAATTTAACCACATTAGCAAACATAACTCTTGATTTAGTTTTAGTGGGAAGACGGAATAATGTATCAATTTAAGAGACATGCTGGTGAATTTCTGAATTTAGCAATGTCTCTCACCTCTCTAGCCCTCAAGTGAATACAGCTTGTCATCATAAGGGGTTGACACCGTTGGTGGTCGCAGCTGACTCTGGTGGCTATTCCACACAGCAAATAATCTGGAATAGGAGGTAGTTTATGCCAAGGCGCAATCCAAGACTAAGTTATTGTGGGGAAAGAATCCCTTCCAAGTCAGTTGAGGTTAACAGCAGGCTCGTGTGGGTCGTCTTGCACTGTGGTTGTTTAAAAAGAGAGGACTTATTTTCTGGTATCACTGGTATTTCCAGTCTGCAAATCCCAACTACCACAAACCTTCTCCCCTTTTCATACAACCCCAAAAAGCAACCAACGTCAAACAATGAGGCAAGGCAAAGCCTTAGGCTAGCGTTTTATAGTTGTAAGATTTGCCCTCTATTTTCTTACCACAAATTGAGTTATATTTTGCCAGCATGGAAACTAAGGATGTGATAGTTTTGACCCACAATGACAAATATTGTTCAAAGGGACTATTTACATAAACTGGTCTTGTAACCATGGAAGTTTCCTTCAGATACTTTAAAATCAGATAGCTTTGCAAACTGTGTGTAGCCAGTTCACTGACAAATTAAAAAAGTTTTTTTTTTCTAAAAAGTTTTTGAAATACAAATAAAGCACAAATAAATGGATACAATTAATACATAGAAGATATCTTAAAGGGATACTAAACCCAAATTTTTTCTTTTATGATTAAGGGAGAACATGCAATTTTAAACAACTTTCTAATTTACTCCTAGGGGTCAATTTATAAATGTGCGAGCGGACATGATACAATGTAGCGTATCATGTCCGCTGCACATCGATAAATGCAGACAGCATACGCTGTCAGCATTTATCATTGCAACAGCAGTTCTTGTTAACTGCTGGTGCAATGCCGCCCCCTGCAGATTCGTGGCCAATCTGCCGCTAGCAGGGGGTGTCAATCAACCCGATCGTATTCGATCGGGTTGTTTTCTGGTGATGTTTGTCTGCCGCCTCAGAGCAGGCAGACAGGTTATGGAGCAGCGGTCTTTAGACCGCTGCTTCATAACTTCTGTTTCCGGCGAGTCTGAAGGCTCGCCAGAAACACGGGCATCAAGCTCCATACGGAGCTTGATAAATTGACCCTTCTTCGTTCTCTTGCTATATTTATTTAAAAGGCAGGAATGTAAGCGTAGCAGCTGGCCCCTTTTTCGTTCAGAACCTGGGTAGCACTTGCTGATTGGTTTGCTACATTTAGCCACCAATCAGCAAGCACTACCCAGGTGCTGAACCAAAAATCGGCTGGCTCTTAAGCTTACATTCCTACTTTTGCAAATAAATATAGCATAAGAACGAAGAAAAATTGATAATAAGAGTAAATTAGAAAGTTGCTTAAAATTGCATGCTCTATATGAATCATGAAATACAAATTTTGGGTTTAGTGTTGCTTTAAGGGGTGTATATATATATATATATATATATATATATATATATTTATATTCTGCTGTACATTATAACTATATGCTTGAATTTTAAGCCTTTGGCAAAATATTGTATAGAAAAGAACTGCCAGTTTTTCTCAAATCTTCCTTTGTATCAGATTGTTTAGACTCCAGCCTTTTTATGATATTTTGGCAGTTCAGTACAGCTTATATTCAAATTAATGGTGTCAAAACTTTTAATTGAATTGAATTTTATATCACTGACAAAAGGAGGTCAATGCATTGGCGGCTGTGTAATTTAAAAGCTGCTGTGATGGCATAGCATGTCAAATCTTGGCAAATACAGTATGCTCATTTTCTAAATTGCTAGAAAAAAAATCTTCTTGTTCAGTGGTCATGATAGACAAGCTGCCATCACCTCTTTGTACAGAAGGGAACAAGTAAACGTATAGGGTTGTGTCATTATCGTAACATATTATTATGTCATTAAAAAAAAAATCTAATTTACTAATGCTGCTTCATTGTGACTGACAGAAAAGAAATACAAAGTTTTATAAAACTATAGACAAGTATATGTGATTAGTTAAAGGGATATTAAAGGGACACTCTACTCCAAAAATTTTATTGTTTAAAAAGATAGATAATCCCTTTATTACACATTCCCCAGTTTTGCACAGCCAACACAGTTATATTAATATACTTTTTACCTCTGTGATTGCCTTGTACCTAAGCCTCTGCAGACAGCCACCTTATCTCAGGGCTATTTACCCACTTGCATTTTAGCCATTTAGTGCTGATTCCTGCACAACTCCATGGGAGAGAGCACAATGTTATCTATATGTCCCACATGAATTAGAATGTGATAAGAGGCTGTCTGTAGTGGATTAGAAATAGGAAAACATTTAGAGGTTTAAATGTTATAAAGTTTATTAATATAACAATGATGGTTGTGCAAAGCTGGGGAATGGGTAGTAAAGCCGTTATCTATCTTTTTAAACAATAACCATTTTGGAGTAGACTGTACCTTTAAAGTGTATTTAAACATGTTAAATATATATGTTTTCTGAGTTATGTTAAAGCCATTTAATTTGTGCAATACTGTGGGATAGAACCTTATTGGCTGATATTGACAAGTTTCACAAATACACAGGTGAATAGCGATGACCCACAAGTAAACTGGGGGGGGAGAAATTTGAGTACAAAAACACCTCATAAAATGTGAATAATAATGTCCTTTCTAATTATAGTATTAACTGTAATAAAACTAAAAACAAATTATGTAAATGTGTCACATTTGTGGTTTTTAGGTGTTGACATTAGCAAAGTAATGCAGTTGGTACATGTCAATTCAGGGCACAGTGCACTGTAAGCTACAGTCTAAGGAACTCATAAAGGCAGATTTCTAAATGCCTGGAATAAATCTGTATTTTTCTTTCCAAAAAATTATTTCATATAAAAACATATGTTTTAAAAATAGAAAAAGCACAGTATTATAAAAGCTTACAATGTATATATGTGTGTATGTATGTGCGTGTGTATATATATATATATATATATATATATATATATATATATATATATATATATATATATATATATATATATATATATATATATATAGCAAAACAGGAAACAGCACTCTCTGGACTTAAGTAAACAACAAGTAGTTTATTCAGTAACGTTTCGGGGAATGCTCCCCTTCATCAGACGACTGATGAAGGGGAGCATTCCCCGAAACGTTACTGAATAAACTACTTGTTGTTTACTTAAGTCCAGAGAGTGCTGTTTCCTGTTTTGCTACATTTCAACTACTCTAGCACCCTGGCCCTTGGAGAACTGTTTGTGAGAGTGCAACTGACTCTTTTTGCTTATATATATATATACATATATAGATATTTATACATACATATATATATATATATATATATATATATATATATATATATATATATATACATACATACACACACTATAGTTTACTGGTCAGTGATTAAAAGCTACTAGCCCAAAGGGAAAATGTTACTAGTCTACTCAATGGAGCAGGGACAGGGATTAAAAAAATCATAAGACCAAAGTAATATAAATAAAATTCTAAATAAAGTCATATCTTTTAATACTCTTAGGCAGCAAATCAAACTCAAGCTCAAACCACTGGTATAGCTGTGTGAGCTCTGTATTTAATTAACCTTTTTCAGTGCTAAATATCTTTAAAGTCAGCAAAAATGCACAGTAACACACTACATAGCATACACTTACACATGAAGATACACACACACTACATAGCATACACTTACACATGCAGATACACACTACATAGCATACACTTACACATACAGATACACATGCACACACTACACAGCATACACTTATACATGCAGATACACACACTACATAGCTTACACTTACACATGCAGATACACACACACTACATAGCATACACATACACATGCAGATACACACACTACATATCATACACTTATACATGCAGATACACACATACACTACATATCATACACTTATACAGGCAGATACACACACTATATAGCATACACTTATACATGCAGATACACACACACTACATAGTATACACTTACACATGCAGATACACACACACACACACACTACATAGCATACACTTACACATGCAGATACACACTACATAGCATACACTTATACATGCAGATACACACACACACTACATAGTTTACACTTATGCATGCAGATACACACACACTACATAGTATACACTTATACATGCAGCTATACACTTATACATAAAGATACACACAAACACTACATAGCTTACATTTATACATGCAGACACACACTACATAGCTTACACTTATACATGCATATACACACACACGCTTATACATACAGATACACACACGCTACATAGCTTACACTTATACATGCAGATACACACACACACTACATAACATACACCTACACATGCAGATACACACACACACACACACACACACACTACATAGCATACACCTACACATGCAGATACACACACACACACACACACACACACACTACATATCATACACTTATACAGGCAGATACACACATACACTACATATCATACACTTATACAGGCAGATACACACACTACATAGCATACACTTACACATGCAGATACCACACACTACATAGCTTACACTTATACATGCAGATACACACACACACACACTACATAGCATACACTTACACATGCAGATACACACACACACTACATAGCTTACACTTATACATACAGATACACACAAACACTGCATAGCTTACATTTATATATGCAGGCACACACACACACACACACTACATAGCTTACACTTATACATGCAGATACACACACACTTATACATACAGATACACGCACGCTACATAGCTTACACATATACATGCAGATACACACAACACTACATAGCATAAACTTACACATGCAGATACACACACACTACATAGCATACACTTACACATGCAGATACACACACACCCTACATAGCATACACTTACACATGTAGATGCACACACACACTACACAGCATACACTTATACATGCAGATACACACACGCACTACATAGCATACACTTATACTTGCAGATACACACACACTACATAGCATACATGTATACATGCAGATACACACACACACACTACATCATATATGGGTATCTGTAATTCATTGTATAGGGTCCTGGGGTTGACAAGCTCATTAGCTGGCAGTCTAAGGCTGCCACTGTTTGTTACCCTGGTGTTAGCACTGCTTATCTTATAAAACTGAAGGCATGCTAGTATTATCACCAGGGGTTAGACGTCATCACTACCAGAGGTAGGTTAGAGGTCACTATTACCTGAGGTCAGAGGGTATACAGCCTTCTTACTCCTGCTTAACCCACACACCATTTCTTTTCCACTGGGAATCTAACAGGTATATAACCCTGGGAGAGAAAAGCCAGCTGCTTCTGAGTATGGGCCCAATAGAATTTTTTTATTTATTTTTTATGCATGGGGCAATGCGGGACAGATGGCTAGCAACCCGGAACAGCGGGATAGACCCCTAAAATCGAGACTGTCCCGTGAAAATCAGGATAGTTGGGGAGTATGATACCGTATATATATATATATATATATATATATATATATATATATATATATATAATCAATATAGTTGTGGGTTGTGGTAACTGTTTATTTTACTATACATAAAATACAATAATAATTATTAATAATAATAATAATAATAATGAATACATACACAATAAATCACCATCCACAGTGGGCACTAAATATATTTATCCAAATATCTTTATTTAATGATTTGAAGACTGTGATCTTGATGGTTTTAAATTTCATGGCTTAAACGTTGAATGAGTGAAACAATGACGTACAGTTCTGAAATTGGGAGGAAATAACCATTTCACCATAAATTGCTCTTTATCCCGCTGGATCCTTTATACAACCACTGTAAAAACAGTCAACAGTGGAGTAAGGTGAGTCAGCAAAACCGAACGGAAACAGAGTCCAGGACACTTTTACCAGAGGATATTTAATGTCCAACAAGTATGCTGAGCTGAGGTTTCATGTATCATCTGCAAAATAGCACTGTTAAAGTGGTACATCTGTTCTGCAAGTGTTCACTGTAACTTACATACTGATTTTCAACCAGGGTCTTTGGTCACACTGGGATGTCACAGTCGTCATTAAGGTGTCACACAGAATTATGGGTATTAAAGGAAAAAATCATAATTTGGTCAATATATCTTTCCTTTAAAATTGTGGACAATTTTTTAAATTTGCATTTCAAAATGTTTAAAGGTTTTTTTTTTGTTTTGTTTTTTAAATTCACATTCCTATCCAGAAATAAACAATTGTGTTTGCTCATTGGCCTTGCGGAGACGTCTCCCACTACCCTAACAGAACTATGGGAACTGCTCTCATCAGGCAATGAGCATTAGTAGGAAGAAATACACAACTGATGTGTTAGTTTTAGCAACAATTTAAAAACATTTTTATCTTTAATTGGTGCTCTTTCATAATGCATAAAAAAATAATACTACATTGTCTCTTTAAACATAAATTTCACTTTTTATTACACACATGGGGGCATATTTAGCAAAGTGTGAGCGGACATGATACAATGTAACGTATCATGTCTGCTGCACATCGTTAAATGCTGACAGCATGCGCTGTCTGCATTTATCATTGTACAAGCAGTTCACCAAAACTGCTTGTGCAATGCCGCCCCCTGCGGATCAACCCGATCATATTCGATTGGGTTGATTTCTGTCTGCGGCCTTAGAGCAGGCGGACAGGTTATGGGCCAGCAGTCTTTAGACCGCTGCTTCATAACTTCTGTTAGCGGCGAGCCTTCAAGGGGCATCAAGCTCCATTCGGAGCTTGATAATTCGGCCCCATGGTATGATATTAGCTTTAGATATTTCTTAATTCACTGTATTCTAATTGTCATATTATTGTATTGTCTTAAACCAGGGATGGTCAGCTGGTGGCATGAGGGCTATGAGTGGCTCTCTGAACTAGTTTTTGCAGCCCTGGGAAAAGCAGAATCAGCAATATGTGGCACGACTCCAGGAAATATATTATTTATTTGTTTAATAGCCATACATTTATATGCAGCCCTAGGCATCTAAAACATTTATCTTTGGCCCCCAGGTGTTATGAACTTGGCCATAATTCAGATAGTATAAACAATTTTAAACAGCTTTCCCGCATATTCCTATTTTCACATTTTCTTTGCTTTCTTGTTTACCTTTGTTGAAAAGCAGGGAGGTAAGTTCAGGAGTGTGCACGTGTCTGCAGCACTAGATGTCAGCAGTTTTGCAACAGTGCTATACATTAGCAAGCGCACTAGAGAGCAGCACTATTTCCTGCCATGTAGCGCCCCAGACATGTGCACGCTACCTATCTAGGTATCTTTTCAACAAAGAATTACAAGAGAATGAAGCAAATTTGATAATAGAAGTAAATTGGAATATTTTTTTAAAATTGTATTCTCTATCTGAATTATTGAAGAAAATAATCTTTAAAGTCCCTCTTATTTTAACCCTTAGTGACACTCTGCATCTTCACACTGGGCGCTTAAATGGACATACAACCCACATTTTTTCTTTCATGATTTAGAAAGAGCATGTCATTTTAAACAACTTTATAATTCACGTCAATTTTCTAATAGGCTTCATTCTCTTATTATACTTTGCTGAAAAGCATATCTAGATATGCTCAGTAGCTGCTGATTGGTTGCTGCTCATAGATGCCTCGTGTGATTGGCTCACCCATATAAATTGCTATCTATTCAAAAAAGGATAGCTAAAGAATGAAGAAAATTAAATATTATAAGTAAATTTGAATGTTGTTTAAAATTATATTCTCTATCTGAATCATGAAAGAAAATGCTTGGGTTTAGTGTCCCTTTAAGTATTCTTGTACCCTGTGACAGAAGTGGGGCACATTCACAGATCAGTGACATTGCTGACTTCGTGACAAGCCATATTGTGCACTTTAGCATGCGCATTACAGATCAGTGACATTGCTGACGTCGTGACAAGTCATATTGTGCACTTTAGCATGCGCATTACAGATCAGTGACATTGCTGACTTTGTGACAAGCCATATTGTGCACTTTAGCATGCACATCACAGATCAGTGACATTGCTGACTTCGTGACAAGCCATATTGTGCACTTTAGCATGCACATTACAGATCAGTGACATTGCTGACTTCGTGACAAGTCATATTGTGCACTTTAGCATGCACATTACAGATCAGTGACATTGCTGACTTCGTGACAAGCCATATTGTGCACTTTAGCATGCACATTACAGATCAGTGACATTGCTGACTTCGTGACAAGCCATATTGTGCACTTTAGCATGCACATCACAGATCAGTGACATTGCTGACTTCGTGACAAGCCATATTGTGCACTTTAGCATGCACATCACAGATCAGTGACATTGCTGACTTCGTGACAAGCCATATTGTGCACTTTAGCATGCACATCACAGATCAGTGACATTGCTGACTTCGTGACAAGCCATATTGTGCACTTTAGCATGCACATTACAGATTAGTGACATTGCTGACTTCGTGACAAGCCATATTGTGCACTTTAGCATGCACATTACAGATCAGTGACATTGCTGACTTCGTGACAAGCCATATTGTGCACTTTAGCATGCACATTACAGATCAGTGACATTGCTGACTTTGTGACAAGCCATATTGTGCACTTTAGCATGCACATCACAGATCAGTGACATTGCTGACTTCGTGACAAGCCATATTGTGCACTTTAGCATGCACATCACAGATCAGTGACATTGCTGACTTCGTGACAAGTCATATTGTGCACTTTAGCTTGCACATTACAGATCAGTGACATTGCTGACTTTGTGACAAGCCATATTGTGCACTTTAGCATGCACATTACAGATCAGTGATATTGCTGACTTTGTGACAAGCCATATTGTGCACTTTAGCATGCACATCACAGATCAGTGACATTGCTGACTTCGTGACAAGCCATATTGTGCACTTTAGCATGCACATTACAGATCAGTGACATTGCTGACTTTGTGACAAGCCATATTGTGCACTTTAGCATGCACATCACAGAACATCAGCTGTATGTTTTTGCTCTATATAATTCCTGAAGGCTTTTTTATATTTGTTATACAACTTTTAAACTGTGTAAAAACTGCAAACATATAACTCTTCTGTTTTCCATTGTGCCAGCTAAGCCAAAGTACAGCTGCCAAAAAGCCAGCAACATCGCTAATCTGTCATATGTGCTGCTTCTGTCGCAAGGTGCAGCAAATACATGCACGCCAAGATGGCGGCACCCAGTATAAAGACGCAGAGCTTTCACAACTGGCTTTAAATAGAGCTGCAGTTAACAAAGAAAAAAAATAAATAAAGATAGCATGGTGAGTAATTGTACCTTGCAATTTAAAGGGACACTGAACCCAATTTTTTTCTTTCATGATTCAGATAGAGCATGCAATTTTAAGCATGTTTCTAATTTACTCCTATTATCAATTTTCTTTCATGTAATTAGCAAGAGTCCATGAGCTAGTGACGTATGGGATTTACATTCCTACCAGGAGGGGCAAAGTTTCCCAAACCTCAAAATGCCTAAAAATACACCCCTCACCATACCCACAAATCAGTTTTACAAACTTTGCCTCCCGTGGAGGTGGCGAAGTAAGTTTGTGCTAGATTCTACGTTGATATGCGCTCTGCAACAGGTTGGAGCCCGGTTTTCCTCTCAGCGTGCAGTGAATGTCAGAGGGATGTGAAGAGAGTATTGCCTATTTGAATTCAATGATCTCCTTCTACGGGGTCTATTTCATAGGTTCTCTGTTATCGGTTGTAGAGATTAATCTCTTACCTCCCTTTTCAGATCGACGATATACTCTTATATATACCATTACCTCTACTGATTCTCGTTTCAGTACTGGTTTGGCTTTCTACTACATGTAGATGAGTGTCCTGGGGTAACCTTTTTAGGTTTCCAGATAGATTCAGTGTCCATGACTCTGTCTCTGACAGACAAGAGACGTCTAAAATTGGTTTCAGCTTGTCGAAACCTTCAGTCTCAATCATTCCCTTCGGTAGCCTTATGCATGGAAATTCTAGGTCTTATGACTGCTGCATCGGACGCGATCTCCTTTGCTCGTTTTCACATGCGACCTCTTCAGCTTTCTATGCTGAACCAGTGGTGCAGGGATTATACAAAGATATCTCAATTAATATCTTTAAAACCGATTTACGACACTCTCTGACGTGGTGGACAGACCACCATTGTTTAGTTCAGGGGGCTTCTTTTGTTCTTCCAACCTGGACTGTGATTTCAACAGATGCAAGTCTGACAGGTTGGGGAGCTGTTTGGGGGTCTCTGACAGCACAAGGGGTTTGGGAATCTCAGGAGGTGAGATTACCGATCAATATTTTGGAACTCCGTGCAATTTTCAGAGCTCTTCAGTCATGGCCTCTTCTAAAGAGAGAGTCGTTCATTTGTTTTCAGACGGACAATGTCACGACTGTGGCATATGTCAATCATCAAGTAGGGACTCACAGTCCTCTGGCTATGAAAGAAGTATCTCGAATATTGGTATGGGCGGAATCCAGCTCCTGTCTAATTTCTGCGGTCCATATCCCAGGTATAGACAATTGGGAAGCGGATTATCTCAGTCGCCAAACGTTACATCCGGGCGAATGGTCTCTTCACCCAGAGTTATTTCTTCAGATTGTTCAAATGTGGGGACTTCCAGAAATAGATCTGATGGCTTCTCATCTAAACAAGAAACTTCCCAGGTATCTGTCCAGATCCAGGGATCCTCAGGCGGAGGCAGTGGATGCATTGTCACTTCCTTGGAAGTATCATCCTGCCTATATCTTTCCGCCTCTAGTTCTTCTTCCAAGAGTGATTTCCAAGATTCTAAAGGAGTGCTTGTTTGTTCTGCTGGTGGCTCCAGCATGGCCTCACAGGTTTTGGTATGTGGATCTTGTCCGGATGGCCACTTGCCAACCGTGGACTCTTCCATTAAGACCAGACCTTCTATCGCAAGGTCCTTTTTTCCATCAGGATCTCAAATCCTTAAATTTGAAGGTATGGAGATTGAACGCTTGATTCTCAGTCATAGAGGTTTCTCTGACTCTGTGATTAATACTATGTTACAGGCTCGTAAATCTGTATCTAGGAAGATATATTATTGAGTCTGGAAGATTTACATTTCTTGGTGTCTTTCTCATCATTTTTCTTGGCATTCTTTTAGAATTCCTAGAATTTTACAGTTTCTTCAGGATGGTTTGGATAAAGGTTTGTCTGCAAGTTCCTTGAAAGGACAAATCTCTGCTCTTTCTGTTCTTTTTCACAGAAAGATTGCTAGTCTTCCTGATATTCATTGTTTTGTACAAGCTTTGGTTCGTATAAAACCTGTTATTAAGCCAATTTCTCCTCCTTGGAGTTTGAATTTGGTTCTGGGGGCTCTTCAAGCTCCTCCGTTTGAACCTATGCATTCGCTGGACATTAAATTACTTTCTTGGAAAGTTTTGTTTCTTTTGGCCATCTCTTCTGCTAGAAGAGTTTCTGAATTATCTGCTCTTTCTTGTGAGTCTCCTTTTCTGATTTTTCATCAGGATAAGGCGGTGTTGCGAACTTCTTTTAAATTTTTACCGAAGGTTGTGAATTCTAACAACATTAGTAGAGAAATTGTGGTTCCTTCATTGTGTCCTAATCCTAAGAATTCTACGGAAAGATTGTTGCATTCTTTGGATGTAGTTAGAGCTTTGAAATATTATGTTGAAGCTACTAAAAATTTCCGAAAGACTTCTAGTCTATTTGTTATCTTTTCCGGTTCTAGGAAAGGTCAGAAGGCCTCTGCCATTTCTTTGGCGTCTTGGTTAAAGTCTTTGATTCATCATGCTTATGTCGAGTCGGGTAAAACTCCGCCTCAAAGGATTACAGCTCATTCTACTAGGTCAGTTTCTACTTCCTGGGCGTTTAGGAATGAAGCTTCGGTTGATCAGATTTGCAAAGCAGCAACTTGGTCTTCTTTGCATACTTTCACTAAATTCTACCATTTTGATGTGTTTTCTTCTTCTGAAGCAGTTTTTGGTAGAAAAGTACTTCAGGCAGCTGTTTCAGTTTGATTCTTCTGCTTATAATTTCAGTTTTTTTCATTATAAGATTTAAACTTTATTTTGGGTGTGGATTATTTTCAGCGGAATTGGCTGTCTTTATTTTATCCCTCCCTCTCTAGTGACTCTTGCGTGGAAGATCCACATCTTGGGTATTCATGATCCCATACATCACTAGCTCATGGACTCTTGCTAATTACATGAAAGAAAACATAATTTATGTAAGAACTTACCTGATAAATTCATTTCTTTCATATTAGCAAGAGCCCATGAGGCCCACCCTTTTTTGTGGTGGTTATGATTTTTTTGTATAAAGCACAATTATTCCAGTTCCTTATTTTTTATGCTTTCACACTTTTGTCTTATCACCCCACTTCTTGGCTATGCGTTAAACTGATTTGTGGGTGTGGTGAGGGGTGTATTTATAGGCATTTTGAGGTTTGGGAAACTTTGCCCCTCCTGGTAGGAATGTATATCCCATACGTCACTAGCTCATGGACTCTTGCTAACATGAAAGAAATTAATTTATCAGGTAAGTTCTTAAATAAATTATGTTTTTCTCCGTTCTCTTGCTATCTTTATTTGAAAAAGAAGGCATCTAAGCTATTTTTTGATTCAGACCTCTGGACAGCATTTTTTTATTGGTGGGTGAATGTATCCACCAATCAGCAAGGACAACCCAAGATACCAAGAGAATAAAGAAAATTTGATAATGGGAGCAAATTAGAAAGTTGCTTAAAATGTCATGCTTTATCTGATTTCATGAAAGAAAAAAATTGGGTTCAGTGTCCCTTCAATGTCCCTTTAAAGGAACACAAACACATCTAAAATTAAATTATAGGCATCACAAGTATTTTAAAAGTGCACCAAAGGTGGTCATTGCAAAAAGAAAGCTACCACAAGTACAGAAAATAATCTTTAAAATTACTATCATAGTTTATTTCTTTTAAGTGATGCCCAAGCTAATAACCTATTTCTTAAAAACTTAGACAAATAAATACATCTTTGTTTCTTGTAGGAATACAGATTTGTCATGAAATTAAATTTTACAACACAATTTCAATAACTATCAAGATAAAGGAACAGTAAAGTAAAAAATACAATTTCACAATACAGATAGAGCATGCAATTTTTAACAATGCTCCAATTTACTTCTATGATCCAACTTGCTTCATTCTCAAGGTATCCTTTGTTGAAAAGCTGCTTAGTAGCAACAAAGAACTACAGATAGCAAGCTGCTGATTGTTGGCTCCACATACATGACTTTTGTTATTGGCTCACCAGATGTAGTCAGTTGGCTTCTAGCAGTGCATTGCTGCTCCTTTAAGAAAGGATAATAAGTGAATGAAGCCAATATGATAGTAAAAGTAAACTGGAAAATTATATAAAATTGTATGCTCTATCTGAATCGTGAAATAAAAAAAATGGTTTTAATGTCCCTTTAAGAGTAACAAAGATTTCTTATTTATCCATTCAAATGTATTTAAATTAATAAGAACAGTTCAAAATTTATTTGATAATTGTTTTGTTCAACTTGTGTGTGATTATGAGTTCCACAAGAAAATTGCCTCAAATAGGTGAGTCCTGTGTAAAGTGAATACAGTTATACATGTTTGGGTCTCATTTTTGGCATTGGGTGTGTCTGTGAGAAATTGTGCCCATTCAGCCAAAGAACATTTGTAAGATCAGGCACTGATATTGGACAAGAAGTTCTGTGTTCCAATTCATCCCTAAGGTGTTCTGAGGGGTTGAGGTCAAGGTTCTGTGAAGGCCACTTGACTTTCTCCACACCAAACTTGTCAAATTATGTCTTCTTGAACCTCACAGGGGCACAGTCGTGCTGGGACAGGAACGGGCCTTCCCAAAACTGTTCCCACAAAGTTGGAAGCACCAAATTTGTATCTTGTAGCATTTAGATGACCCTTCACTAAGGGACCTAGCTTAAACCTTGAAAACCAGCCCAGACCATAAGCCTTCCTCCACAAAACTTTACAGTGGGCAGTATGCATTCTAGTAGGTAGTATCCTCCTGGCATCTGCCACACCCAGATTCTTCCAAAATACAATAATAGCACATATAGGTAATTGGGGCAGATCTAGTAGAGCAGAAATGTCATAAACTGCTTTATGGCAATGGTGGCATCCTATGAAAGTGCCATATTTAAAGTCACTAAGCTCTTCAGTACAACTCATTAAAGGGCAATTGTTTGTCTATAGGATTTCATGGCTATGTGCTGGATTTTATGCACCTGTTAGCAATGTGTGTGGCCGAAACACTCAATAATTACTAAGCATACTTTTGGCCATATAGTGAATCAGTGAAGTCTAAACATTTTAACATCTTGTTTGCTTCAATTGTTTTTCAACAGCCAAATTCCACCCACCACTTGCCTCTGACAAGGTGACAAGGCGAAACATGGTCATTATGTTACAATACACTCAGCAAGCTAGGTGAAGTGATAACCAATGAATTTGGAACATAATCTTGCTTTTGCTGAGAAACATCTCAACAGCCTCACAAGGGACTATGGGGCCGATTTATCATCGGCTGTCCGACATGATCCGCTCAGCAGATCATGTCTGACAGACATCGATGAATGCCGACAGCATACGCTGTCTGCATTTATCATTGCACAAGCAGTTCTTGTGAACTGCTTGTGCAATGCCGCCCCCTGCAGATTTGCGGCCAATTGGCCACTAGCAGGGGGTGTCAATCAGCCCGATCGTATTGGATCGGGTGGATTGATTCCCGAAACCTCAGAGCAGGCGAACCAGTTATGGAGCAGCGGTCTTGATAATTCAGCCCCAATGAATCTAGCCCATTATTTGCTTAAGGTTGATTCACTAAAGTTTAATCATCTCTCCCATGTTTTTTGAATCAGCTGCACAAAATAACATAGAAACTGGTGAAGCTGGAGTGGCTTGTGATGTGAATTGTAAGCAGTCATTTCATAGTGACAACACTTAGCAATTCACACTTTTATGGAGACATAGACCTCTAGTTATCAAGCTCCGTAAGGAGCTTGATGGCCCCTGTTTCTGGCGAGTCTTCAGACTCGCCAGAAACAGCAGTTATGAAGCAGCGGTCACAAAGACCGCTGCTCCATAACCTGTCCGCCTGCTCTGAGCAGGCGGACAGAAATCGCCGGAAATCAACCCGAGCGAGTATGATCGGGTTATTGACACCCCCTGCTGGCGGCCTATTGGCCGCGAGTCTGCAGGGGGCGGCGTTGCACCAGCAGCTCTTGTGAGCTGCTGGTGCAATGCTGAATACGGCAAGCGTATTGTTCGCCGTATTCAGCGAGGTCTGTCGGACCTGATCCGCACTGTCGAATCAGGTCCGACAGACCTTGATAACTTGGGGCCATAAGATGCTCAGAGACTTACAAGTGATTTTTTAGCTGGTTTGGGTAATTTGCAACATTTTGCAAAATACTCAAAATGCAATAGGTGGTTAAAGGGATATGAAACCAAAAATGTTTCTTTCATGATTCAGATAGAGCAGGCATTTTTAAACAACTTTCTATTTTACTTCTATTATCATTTTTTCTTAGTTCTCTTGGTATCTTTGGTTGAAAACTAGGGATGTAAGCTCAGGAGCCTGCCCATTTTGGGAGCACTATATGGCAGCAGCTTTACAAGAATGTTATCCATTTGCTAGAGGGCAGCACTATTTCCTGCCATGTAGGGCTTCAAACGCCTGCCTAGGTATCTCTTCAACAAAGAATATCATGGGAACAAAGCAAATTTGATAATAGTCAATTGGAAACTTTTTTAAACTGTATGCTCTGTCTGAATGACAAAATAAAATATTTGGGTTTCATACCCATTTAATGCAATAAGACATATGATCTTAATGAGCCTCCCATGTATTAAGAGTACCTATTTGCACAGAGATGTCCATCCATATTCTTGTCTCTCTCATAGTACATTCTCTTGCTTTTTTACCGGATTCTCATTTGCCTTTTTTTACCCTACTCCTTGCATCTCATGTTATCTATTGATCCTCACCACTTCATGCTTCATTTTTTCTCATTTTTAATTTAAAGGGGCCGATTTATCAAGCCCCGGCCGTATGCATTTAAATGCACCTGTTTCCGGGCGAGCCTTCAGGCTCGCCGGAAACAAGAGTTATGAAGCAGCGGTCTTAAGACCTCTGAGGCGGCGGACAGCAATCAGCCCAATCGGATAGGATCGGGTTGATTGACACCCCCAATCTGCAGGGGGCAGCATTGCACAAGCATTTCCCAAAGAATGCTTGTGCAATGATAAATGCAGACAGCGTATGCTTTCGCCATTTATCAATGTGCGGCGGAGATGATCCGCTACAGCCGATCATGTCCGTCCGCACAATGGTAAATCGGCCCCAAAGTGCAATCTGTATTTTCCATACACACATAGTGCAAATTCTCCTTCTCATTCTCTCCCCACTGTCATCTATTATTCTACTGTGACCTTGTTGACTGGCAGAGAATTCATAATGTCGTAATATCTCAACGCTTCTAACTTTTTTAGTGGCTCAGCATTCAAGGAATAAAATGTAAAGGAAAAGAGTCAGGCTTAAAGCAGTGCACTGATCTGTGCGGAAAACTGCTCAGGGTGGATTCCCGCAGCAGATTCAGGCACGTTCCAGGCACCCGTATGAGGGAGGAAAGCAGGATATGACAGTATGTCATATCCCCGCCCCCTCGTTACATGGTCCTGCCGACGCGGCTCGCAACTATGCGAGTCTTGCAGGAGACAGAGAGGAGTCAGCTATCAGGACAGGTAGGTATTTTATTATAAAAAAACTAAATAACAACCCTTATAATTAGCTCTGCTATCCTGTAAGAAAGGTTTTATCCCAAAAACTTCTCAAGAGATAAACTAAAATATAAAAAATATAGGAAGCGTCCTAATCGGTTTGGCTAATATACTAAGAACAAAGATATTAATAAATGAAAACTATATTAAATGCACAATTTAATGAAATATAATATCCACATACATGCATAGGAAAGCAAAGTTAAAAATTGTCAGATAAAATCGAAACCACCGGTGGTATACATTGGTTAAAAAAGAGAACTACCTAGCTCAAATATTGTATTCTAGGTAAAACACATATGTTAGATATCAACGAAAAAACATTTTTTTTTAAATGTAGCTAACAATGCTAAAAAATGCGTCCAAGTATATAGCCAATAAGAATACTAGCCCAACAGTTTTGCCGTAAGTTAGTAGAAAACAAACAGTCTCTGAGCTCTTATTAATCGATCCCACTGGGAAGCACCCTGTTAGATATACGTGGATACAAATATGAAAAATTTGCAAGTATTCACCCTCCAATGCTGAGATACTGGCGGATTAACGCTTCATTAGAGTCACACTTATGAGTGATATAATAACAATGTAGAAAAGAGTTATTCTTCAGATGGAATAGACAAACTCACCGGAATTCGAATCTCTGATTTACCGCTTCTGTTTTTGGTGTAATTTTACCTGCTGAAAAGTCTTTGTACAGCTTTGGCATCCCTGTCTCTCACTACAGTCGCCTCCTACGTGAGCTCCGGTCACATGGCTTTTGATAGACAAATCCGATCAGCGGTTTACTGGCTTCTGTCACTTTAGCAATCTGTATACTTTACACGAATCCAAAACTGAATATTACACAGAGCGCTCTGGTATTCTTATGCAGACATCGTGTTGTAGTACCTCATTGACGCGTTTCAACTTAGAAAAGCCTTTTTAAAGATGGGTGTAGTGTGGTATAGTGTGGTTCCTTTTATACTGCACTATACCCATCTTGAAAAAGGCTTTTAATATTATTATTATTTAGTTTTGGATTTGTGTGAAGTATACAGATTGCAAAAGTGACAGAAGTCGGTAAACCGTTGATCGGATTGGTCTATCAAAAGCCCGTGAACGGAGCTCACGTAGGAGTGAGAGACAGGGATGTTGAAGCTGTACACAGACTTTTCAGCAGGTAAAATTAGACCAAAAACAGAAGCGGTGAATCAGAGATTCGAATTCCGGTGAGTTTGTCCATTCCATCTGAAGAGTAACTATTTTCTACATTGTTATTATATCTCATTCATAAGTGCAACTCTAATGAAGGATTAATCTGCCAGTATCTCAGCATTGGAGGGTGAATACTTGCAAGCTTTTCCTATTTGTATCCATGTATATCTAACAGGGTGCCTCCCAGTGGGATAGATTAATAAGAGCACAGAGAGTGTTTGTTTTCTACGAACTTACGGCAAAACTGTTGGGCCAGTATTCTTATTAGCTATATACTTGGACACATTTTTAAGCATTGCTAGCTACATTTTAAACATATTTTTTTGGTTGATATCTAACATATGTGTTTTACCTAGAATAAAATATTCAAGCAAGTTAGTTCTCTTTTTTAACCAATGTATACCACCGGTGGTTTAGATTTTATCTGACATTTTTTAACTTTGTTTTCCTATGCATGTATGTGGATATTAGATTTCATAGTTTTCATTTATTAATATCTTTGTTCTTAGTATATTAGCCAACCGATTAGGACGCTTCCTATATTTTTTATATTTTAGGTATGCCCCCCCGTCAAAAAAAGAAATGATGAATATTCACCAACAGAAAATACATTTTTCTAAATTTTTATAGAAAAACCTACTTTTGCCTAATATTCTGAGGCATTTTACATCATAAGGTTAGTATTTTTTCACACAACATGGGTATAGATGCCGGGTTAGGCTATTTTAATCTGTGATTGTTTAATGTGGTTATACACCTGGGGAAGCGGTCTGGAAGACCGGGAAACGCGTTGTGGAACTACTTGTTTTAATAAACACTGTTTTTAACCTTTTAACATGACGGCTTGAGTGAATCCTTACAGCATATTCCCCTGGAGCGTCCCGCTGTTATCTTGTTTACACCTAGCTGTGTAACTGATACTAGAGGACGGCTATTCCGGTGGAGGGAACAACAAGACAAATAGCCACAGGGATCCTATGTGCTACGGGCTAACAGGAGAGCTGCTGCAAAAAGAGGATAATCTTGTGTTACGAGAGAGCAGCTACCTGGACAGCTGTTAATGCTCCAGAAGGCGGTTGTGGCACTTATCAAGTGCTTTACTTCTTGTAAGTACGTTAATTACTATGCGTGGGGATTGACATTTATCTACTGATACACACTATGTTGGCGCCTTCTTCTTTATCATCCTTTCTACAGATCTGTTATGCTTGAACTGCCTTCAAGTTGTGGAAGAAGATTTTGCAGCCATATTAAGAATTTATTTACATCAGTGGACTTTAAGGTCTATTTGTAATTATACCTATTGAGACTGTTCTAACACCACTCATATATATATAACCCTTTGTTGGTGTCTCTCAGTTACATACCTCAAATATATTACATTTTCTAAATTTCTTTGATACGGATATGTATTTATATTGAAGGAACACCTGTTCCTCCACTGGGATTTGATATTGATATTTTTACTAATGCACAATATATTTGTATATATATATATATATATATATATATATATATATATATATATATATATATATGTCGGCAGTGTTTACACACTAATTAACATTTAAGCAGGAGGCGCATCTGACATCCACTTGTTTGTTTATTCAGTACATTATCGATTGTGCTGCACTTCAAATCTTTTCTATAGTAAGTCAGCCCCAGAGCAGAAAGGCACCACTGGGACCAAGTTAAGCATACTCAATGAGCCAGTGACAAGAGGCAACCACTAGATCCTAGTCAGGGGCAGAACTACCATTGATACAGCAGGTGTAGTGGCACTGGGGGCATAGCTGCTAGTTTATAAACAGGCATGTGCAGAATGTGTACAAATGCAGGGGAACATTTATTAGTGCAGGTTACAGGTCAGCTACTGCTCCCAATAGTGCATTACCATGAGGACAACATTAATTTAATAACAGAAGTAAATAAAAAGTCTCTTGCAATAGAATGCTCTGTCTGAGCCAACATAGTGTAGTCCACAGGGTGTACACAGCATATGATATAAAATTACTAATATAAATGTAAGTTCATTCACATAATCAAGACAGGACAAAAAAATACCAGTAATAAAAAGTAAAAAAAAAAAAAAAAAAGATGTGGTTTATCTAGCAGTTTGCTTTCCTTAAGTATAATAGCAAATGTGCTTTCCTTCATCCAAATGAAATCCTAAGTAAACAGTTTCCAAGTAAAGGATAATCAATTTAACAAAAAAGTGAACAGTTGCATTAATCTACCTAAATATTTACAGAGAATGAATCTGTCCAAAACAAGTCTTTAAACTGGAATGTGCGATGGAACAGATTGAACTGCCTGGGAATGAACCTTGCAGAGCATATGCTGAACTGTTATCTCTGTAGGAAAGGGGGGACAGATTTCTGTCTTATAAAAGTCTTATAAAATATATTATGGTCACCCTGCTAGCTCATAATTTTTAAACACAACCAACAAAGTAGAATGCCCCCCCCCCCAAACATTTGTCACTAGATATTAGAGACTCCGGAAGCTGGGGGGATGCTGTTTTGTGGAAAAGGATGTGTTGTAAGAGGGTGATAGTCAGTGGTGGATAGTAGGAGAGATTATTGGTGTATCTGGGTGATCAGTGGGTTTGTCTTTTGGTTTGTAGGGTGTCTGGGGGGGTCTATAGGCAGGTTTAAGGGCAATTAGATTTATCTAGTAGTGCAATACACGAACAATGACAAATCAAATGTGACACAAGTACAAACACATGAATAAAAGTCCCAAAAAGGTAACAGATTCTACAGTCTGACATCGGTATGCAGGGTGAATTTAAAAATAGATTCACCCAAAAAATTACATGAACAGGAGGAAGGTTAGTGTAGGACTGTTGTGTTCTGTAGTATTGGGGACATATGTGACCACTTTCACCCCAGCAGGATGTCTACTTACTTTTAAGTACCCCAATCAAAATTAGTGCCACGTTACGTATAGTACTGTATGGTAGAAATCCCAGTGTGTACCCATTCCTGTCCCTCCGAGCAAGGTAAGCTACCTTTTTGGTGGCTTTTACAGTGTCAGGTTTCCACTTACTTGGATATCCACGAACTGTAAATGTGAGCTCTTTATCCTATATTGCTCTACTTATTGCTACAGCAAATCTTTGGTGCACACAAAAAAGGAGAGGAGAAACTAAAAAAAATCTGTGTGTTTCTAAACCTATATTATCTGGTTTTTGTTTGATCCTGCGCACCTGGTTTTACCACACTGTTATGAGGTGTATATTTCACTAGTGGGGATTATCTACAGTTTTAGATTAAAGGGACACTGAACCCAAATTTTTTCTTTCTTGATTCAGATAGAGCATGACGTTTTAAGCAACTTCCTAATTTACTCCTATTATCAAATTTTCTTCATTCTCTTAATATCTTTATTTGAAATGCAAGAATGTAAGTTAAGATGCCGGCCCATTTTTGGTGAACAACCTGGGTTGTTCTTGCTGATTGGTGGATAAATTCATCCACCAATAAAAAAGTGCTGTCCAGAGTTCTAAATAAAAAAAAAAAAGCTTAGATGCATTCTTTTTTAAATAAAGATAGCAAGAGAACAAAGAAAAAGTGATAATAGGAGAAAATTAGAAAGTTTGTTTAAATTGCACACTCTAACTGAATCACAAAAGAAAAAAAATTGGGTTCAGTGACCCTTTAACCCCTTAATGACCACAGCACTTTTCCATTTTCTGTCCGTTTGGGACCAAGGCTATTTTTACATTTCTGCGGTGTTTGTGTTTAGTGCGGTGTTTGTTTAGTGTTTAGTGCAGTGTTTCTGCAGTGTTTGTGTTTTGTGTTTTGTGTAATTTTCCCCTTACTCATTTAATGTACCCACACATATTATATACCGTTTTTCTCGCCATTAAATGGACTTTCTAAAGATATCATTATTTTCATCATATCTTATAATTTACTATAAAAAACATTATAAAATATGAGGAAAAAATGTAAAAAAACACACTTTTTCTAACTTTGACCCCCAAAATCTGTTATACATCTACGACCACCAAACAAAAACCATGCTAAATAGTTTCTAAATTTTGTCCTGAGTTTAGAAATACCCAATGTTTACATTTTCTTTGCTTTTTTTGCAAGTTATAGGGCCATAAATACAAGTAGCACTTTGCTATTTCCAAACCACTTTTTTTCAAAATTAGCGCTAGTTACATTGGGACACTAATATCTTTCAGGAATCCCTGAATATCCATTGACAAGTATATATTTTTTTTAGAAGACATCCCAAAGCATTGATCTAGGCCCATTTTGGTATATTTCATGCCACCATTTCACCGCCAAATGTGATCAAATAAAAAAAATTGTTCACTTTTTCACAATTTTTTTCACAAACTTTAGGTTTCTCACTGAAATTATTTACAAAAAACTTATGCAATTATAGCATACATGGTTTTAAATGCTTCTCTGGGATCCCCTTTGTTCATAAATAGCAGACATATATGGCTTTGGTTTTGCTTTTTACTAATTAGAAGGCTGCTAAATGCGACTGCGCACCACACGTGTATTATGCCCAGCAGTGAATGGGTTAATTAGGGAGCATGTAGGGAGCTTCTAGGGTTAATTTTAGCTTCAGTGTAGTGTAGTAGACAACCCCAAGTATTGATCTAGGCCCATTTTGGTATATTTCATGCCACCATTTCACCGCCAAATGCAATCAAATAAAAAAAAAACGATACATTTTTCACAATTTTAGGTTTCTCACTGAAATTATTTACAAACAGCATGTGCAATTATGGCACAAATATTTGTAAATGCTTCTCTGGGATCCCCTTTGTTCAGAAATAGCAGACATATATGACTTTGGCGTTGCTTTTTGGTAATTAGAAGGCCGCTAAGTGCTGCTGCGCATCACACGTGTATTATGGCTAGCAGTCAAGGGGTTAATTAGGTAGTTTGTAGGGAGCTTGCAGGGTTAATTTTAGCTTTAATGTAGAGATCAGCCTCCCACCTGACACATCAGACCCCCTGATATCTCCCAAACAGCTCCCTTCCCTCCCCCACCCCACAATTGTCCCCGCCATCTTAAGTACTGGCAGAAAGTCTACCAATACTAAAATATATATATATTTTTTTTAAATACATCTTTAGCATATTTACATATGCTACTTTGTAGGATCCCCCCTTAGCCCCCAACCTCCCTGATCCCCCCCAAAACAGCTCTCTAACCCCCCCCTCTCTGCCTTATTGGGGGCCATCTTGGGTACTGGCAGCTGACTGCCAGTACCCAGTTAACAATATTTGTTCTCTTTTTTATTTTATTTTTTACATTTTTCTGTAGTGTAGCTTCCCCACGACCAACCCCTACCCCCACCCCCACCCCCAACCCATAGATTACTTTTTGGGGGCATTTATTCCCCCTCTTCCTCCCACTTATAGAGGATTATTTCTGTAGTGTAAGCGGTTCCCACCCGCTCCCTCCCCGTGCACGCGCCCGCCCGCCGATCCCCCGTGCACGCGCGTGTGTCTGTGCGCGCCCCTGACTCTCCCGCCCCAATCCCGCCCCCCTCTGTGTCTCTGAAGCCATCGATGGCTGCCCACCCGCCTCCCACTGCAGCTCCCACCCACCAACGATTGTGGCCATCGATGTCTGGTGTAGAGAGGGCCACAGAGTGGCTCTCTCTGCACCGGAGGGGTACAAATTGTTATTGCAGGATGCCTCGATATTGAGGCATCCTGCAATAACCGGAAAGCAGCTGGAAGCGATGAGGATCGCTTCCAGCTGCTTTCCAAACCGAGGACGTACGCCATACATCCTCAGGCGTTAACTGCATTTTTTCTGAGGACGTATGGCGTACGTCCTCGGTCATTAAGGGGTTAAGGGAACATCTTTATTATATTTATTATACATTGAAGCTTTATTATAATGCCAGGCACTATGTAACTTTTATCAATTAGATTAAACCAATTAGAGGCCAGATACAGCCGCAAGCTACAGGAGTACACATAAGAGGTCGACACATAAACAGAATTTTCCTTTGCTATGCTCATGTATTCTTGTACACATACAAGGATGGATATTCTTACGTAAGGAACTTTCATTCCATTTATACATATAGCAATAGCAATACACAAAACTTACACTACTATTCTACCTATAATTAACACAATTCTACAGAGATGATTTAAATGGATAATCCTAATATAGTAATATTTTAACCATATTAAAACTGATCACTAAAACTACCAGTACATACAACCTGCTTTAAGGCTGTGACACACTGCAAGTGATGCGGCGCGAGGCAAAGCAGCTGCTTTGCTCCGCATCGCATCGCTTCTGAAGTTCAAATATTTCATCTCTGAGCGCTTAGCTACGCGACCTGATGCAGCAGAGTGCTCAGAGATGAAAAGGCAGGACACACTGAGCGCGCACAGCTGCATCTACATGCTGCGCGTCTCTCTGCTTGCAGTGTGTCACAGCCTTTAGATTACTGTCATAATTCAGGTCAGATAACAAGTAGTGCACTAATGATAGTGCGAGTCACGATAAGCAATATCGCCAGACCTCGCTAACATTAGCATGCAAGTCCATGGTAAATCCCATTTACCAAAGAATGACTATCTATCTATTCATATAAATATATAGGTATAGATATATAAAATAAAAATACAAATAAATATAAATATATATATATATATATATATATATATATCAAAATAAAAAGAAAATTTTCTTCTAGTGAAGAACACAGGAATTGAAAGTATTCCTAATGCCCCTTTGGCTTTAGTGCAGTTGACCTACCGCAGTATTGGTTTAGTGCGCAAGTGATAAATTGAAAAGGCTTTCCTTAGAATGCCCCATAGAGGTCTATAGGGAGTAGAAGTTAGCAAGGTCGCAATATACGAAGTCCTGAAGTTAGCAAGCATGAGTCTTTTGCTCTCATGCTTACTTTTTACTTTAAAATTGTAATATGCACACTAATCCAGGCCTTAAAGCTGTGATATTTGTATACCTCCCAACATTCCCTAGAGGCTTTCAGGGACACAGAGGTGAAAGGGATTTGGTGGGCAGATTTTGTGACAGGAGGGTTGGGATTGGGTGGAGCCAGGCTAGTTGTGGGTGGAGCCAGGCAGTCAATGAAAGCCAGGATAATTTGCCTTGTGTACATCAGAGAGTTTAGAAGTGAATACTTATTCCCTAACATTACAACAGGTTAGTAATTCTGATGTAGAAGATGCACATACATCTAAAACCTAGCATGGGAACCTTCTTCATGTCTACAAACAAAACAGTTGATCATTTCAACTTGGAATATGAAATGTGGATTCTACTGTGGTTCTTAAGGGTTTGTACATAACTAAGTTGATTTTTTTACGTTTGTGACCCATGGCCAATGAACTTATAAAACCAAATAGCTGAAATTTTTACATATTATTAGTGCATTTGGCACCTGGTTTCCATTTCAGAATTTAAAGATCTTTTTTTTTTTTTTTTTTTTTTTTAAATGGAAAAGGAAAAAAAATTCTTACTTAAAATCAGATTTATTATACAGAAATAATGTCTGAAATGTGTTGTAATAATACTAAAACATCCTATCTATAAGCAAAAACAAATGTTTGGACAGAGTCTGTCATTTAAAAGAACATGAAATGTATTTCAAAATCCTAAATACATTTTACAAACTCAACTAGCTCACAAAAAATAAAAATGTCACATACACGATTAATGTTCATAGAATTTTTGTTTTTAACACATTCCAAATTTCAAAATATTCTGAGAGCAGACCTAGGATAAACTTTAAATGATGGATCCATTGGCTAACGGATGACAGTGTGCATGTCTAACTCTTTAAAGGTACCCAAAGAATCCTTATTATTTTCTTTATATGATACTAGCATATCATTCCAGCACTACAGAATTCTAAGGTACTATACAAATAAATGATAATAATAATACTAGCAGACAGAGGCGTAACTAAACCTCAAAGGGTCCCAGGACAAACACTGCAACAGGGTTCCCCATTTCAACATTGCCATTTCCATCTGTTTGAAATAAGCAGAAGCTGAGCCCATTGAACTCCACCAGACTTTTCTATGTGACCACACTATGACAGCCATCTTGGAAAACCCAGCCACCATGTTTGTAAAGTCAAACCCACACAATGTCCTTACATTGTGAGCCTTGCTTTGCATGGGGCACACAGAGAGGGCAGGTATGATGCAGGTGGAGTCAAGGCTTCCTGTAGAGAAAAACAATATTGACTGCAGAAGGTTCTACTAGAGGTGTGGGCCCAGTCTCCAAAGAAACCATTGAGACCCCTGTAGTTATGCCCCTGCTAGCAGATAATTTTACTGTGTTATTTAGGACATATCATCAGCAGACTTAGGACTCGATGATCAACAACTCGCTGGCATGAAGAGAAAACATGATAGTTTTTAGACCTTATATAGTAATGTATGTTTCTCTCTGTCACATCCAGAACTCTGCATAGCAACATAAACAGCTCTCAAGCTAAAATTTCTTCTAACTTGTTAGAGCATCTCGCTTGAGCGGAGAGCTTTAGATCATTGGTCTCATAGGATTTATATACATATTGATTGTTTCAAATGAAATTATGTCAGCAGAGACCAACCTATTTGTAACTTTTTGGTGTTTTTTTATCGCTTTGGTATTTTTTGAGGGAGGTTGTACATTGTTTGCAATTATTTGAATATATTTCACATTTTTTGCAAACAAATATTTCTCACCATATTGGGTTAATTTTTATGTAAATTAATGGTGGCCTTAAAGCAATATAATTTGTAAATCACAAGAACAATCTAGGAACTTGCAGATAGCTGTATATAGCGAACGGTTTTCATTCTATTGTTTGACTACAATCACAGTGTGTAATTGCTATTGAATATTATGCATTGCTTTTACTTTAATGGTCCATAATTCTTGGTATATAAAAAACATCCTTTAATGAGCATTAAACAGTAAATAATTGCTAGACATAATGGTGAATTCAAAGCAACGATGTATTTTATATGTTTAAATATTAAAGAAATAAGTGTAACTTTTTAGTTTCTATAAAATAATGGCACTGCCATATTGAAACCTAAGTTTTTCCTTATAAAAAAACTCACTAAAGTGTGCAGACAATGGGGCCGATTTATTAAGGGTTGAATGGCCCTGAATGCCCCTCTGAGGCTGCGGACATTAATTCGTCCGATCTCATAAGATTGGGTTGATTGACACCTCCTGCTAGTGGCCGATTGGCCGCAAATCTGCAGGGGCGGCATTGTACAATCAGTTCACCAGAACTGCTTGTGCAATGTTACATGCTGACAGCGTATGCTGTGGGCATTTATCGATGTGCGGCGGACATGATACGCTACAGCGGATCATGTACGTCCGACTGTTAATAAATCCCCCCCCCCCATAGCTTTGGGGAAATGCTAAACCCTGTGAGGCAGTAACTTTATCAGCCTATTTATAACTGTTACTAAGTGGCCTCAGCAGGGTATATGAGATAAAATTAACAGGATTTAAATCTGGGATAACTAAGTTAAAACATTGGTGGTGTCCCTTACTTTATAGATACTACAATTTTAAGAGTTAAATAGACAGTGTGCTATAAAATTGTTTTTTCTCTTAATGTGTTTCCAATAACTTATTTTACCAGCACCAGAGTACAAAATGCTTGAGAAAGATCTCCTTTGGGTTTCTTTTTGTATATGAAATCACTTTTTTTTGTCATTTAAAACCACAACCAATTAAAATGGTCTGAGCTTGCAGTGAAATCAGACATCATTATCTTATCAAAGCAATAAAGAGATATATCCCTTGAAATCCCTCTTGAACAGGTTTATCTTTTACTTTAGCCAAAGGGAGGCAAGATGTAAACGGGCTCCTACACAAACCTAAACAATGACTGAGTAACATGTAGTATGGTCAAATACATACTTAAAGTGACACTCAAGTCAAAATTAAACTTTTATGACTCAGAGCGGACAATTTGAAACAACTATCCAATTTACTTCCATTAATAAAATGTACACAGTCTTACGGCGAGATTACGAGTCTTGCGTTAGCCTTAAAAAGCAGTGTTGAGAGGTCCCAACGCTACTTTTTTCCTAACGCTGGTATTACGAGTCTTGCAGGTATAGGTGTACCGCTCACTTTTTTGGCCAGACTCGAAAATACCGCAAATCCAATTGCGTATCCTCTTTTTTTCAATGGGATTTGCCTAACGCCGGTATTACGAGTCTTCAAAAAAGTGAGCGGTACAGCCTCTCCTGTCAAGACTGATACCGCATTTAAAAGTCAGTAGTTAAGAGTTTTATGGGCTAACACCGTGGTATAAAACTCTTAACTAAACTGCTAAAAAGTACACTAACACCCATAAACTACCTTTTAACCCCTAAAACAAGGCCCCCCACAACGCAAACACTAAATAAAATTTTTTAACACCTAATCTGCCGAACTGGACATCGCCGCCACGATAATAAATATATTAACCCCTAAACCGCCGCACTCCCGCATCACAAACACTAGTTAAATATTATTAACCCCTAATCTGCCTGCCCTAACATCGCCGACACCTACCTAAATTTATTAACCCCTAATCTGCAGGCTCCCAACGTCGCTACCACTATGTTAAAGTTATTAACCCCTAAATCTAAGTCTTACCCTAACCCTAAAACCCCCGTAACTTAAATATAATTTAAATAAATCTAAATAAAAAACTACAATTAAATAAATTATTCCTATTTAAAACTAAATACTTACCTATAAAATAAACCCTAAGCTAGCTACAATATAACTAATAGTTACATTGTATCTATCTTAGGTTTTATTTTTATTTTACAGGCAACTTTGTATTTATTTTAACAAGGTACAATAGTTATTAAATAGTTATTAACTATTTAATAGCTACCTAGTTAAAATAAAGACAAATTTACCTGTAAAATAAAACCTAACCTATGTTACAATTACACCTAACACTACTCTATAATTAAATAAATTCCCTAAACTAACTACAATTAAATACAATTAAATACAATTATCTAAAGTATGAAAAAAACACTAAATTACAGAAAACATTAAAATAATTACAAGTTTTTTAAACTAATTACACCTAATCTAATCCCACTAATAAAATAAAAAAGCCCCCCAAAATAATAAAAAGCCCTACTCTATACTAAATTACAAATAGCCCTTAAAAGGGTCTTTTGCGGGGCATTGCCCCAAAGTAATCAGCTCTTTTACCTGAAAAAAAAAGTACAATACCCCCTTAACATTAAAACCCACCACCCACACACCCATCCCTACTCTAAAACCCACCCAATACCCCCTTAATAAAAACCTAACACTAACCCCTTGAAGATCACCCTACCTTGAGATGTCTTCACCCAGCTGGGCCGAAGTCCTCAACGAAGCCGGGCGAAGTGGTCCTCCAGATGGACAGAAGTCTTTATCCAAGCCGGCCAGAAGAGGTCCTCCAGATGGGCAGAAGTCTTCATCCATCCGGCGCGGAGCGGCTCCATCTTCAAGACATCCGACGCGGAGCATCCTCTTCCATCGACGTCCAAATGAAGAATGAAGGTTCCTTTAAATTACGTCATCCAAGATGGCGTCCCTTGAATTCCAATTGGCTGATAGAATTCTATCAGCCAATCGGAATTAAGGTAGAAAAAATCATATTGGCTGATGCAATCAGCCAATAGGATTGAAGTTTAATCTTATTGGCTGATGCAATCAGCCAATAGGATTGAGCTGGCATTCTATTGGCTGATTGGATCAGCCAATAGAATGTGAGCTCAATCCTATTGGCTGATTGCATCAGCCAATAGGATTTTTTCTACCTTAATTCCGATTGGCTGATAGAATTCTATCAGCCAATCGGAATTCAAGGGACGCCATCTTGGATGACGTCATTTAAAGGAACCTTCATTCTTCATTTGGACGTCGATGGAAAAGGATTCTCCACGTCGGATGTCTTGAAGATGGAGCTGCTCCGCGCCGGATGGATGAAGATAGAAGATGCCGCCTGGATGAAGACTTCTGCCCGTCTGGAGGACCTCTTCTGGCCAGCTTGGATGAAGACTTCTGCCCGTCTGGAGGACCACTTCACCTGGCTTCGTTGAGGACTTCGGCCCGGCTGGGTGAAGACATCTCAAGGTAGGGTGATCTTCAAGGGGTTAGTGTTAGGTTTTATTAAGGGGGTATTGCATGGGTTTTAGAGTAGGGTTGGGTGTGTGGGTGGTGGGTTTTAATGTTGGGGGGGTATTGTACTTTTTTTTCAGGTAAAAGAGCTGATTACTTTGGGGCAATGCCCCGCAAAAGGCCCTTTTTAAGGGCTATTTGTAATTTAGTATAGGGTAGGGCTTTTTATTATTTTGGGGGCTTTTTTATTTTATTAGTGGGATTAGATTAGGTGTAATTAGTTTAAAAAACTTGTAATTATTTTATTATTTTCTGTAATTTATTGTTTGTTTTTTCTCGTACTTTAGATAATTTTATTTCATTGTATTTAATTGTAGTTAGTTTAGGGAATTAATTTAATTATAGTGTAGTGTTAGGTGTAATTGTAACATAGGTTAGGTTTTATTTTACTGGTAAATTTGTCTTTATTTTAACTAGGTAGCTATTAAATAGTTAATAACTATTTAATAACTATTCTACCTAGTTAAAATAAATACAAAGTTGCCTGTAAAATAAATCCTAACATAGCTACAATGTAACTTTGAGTTATATTGTAGCTAGCTTAGGGTTTATTTTATAGGTAAGTATTTAGTTTTAAATAGGAATCATTTATTTAATTGTAGTTTTTTATTTAGATTTATTTAAATTATATTTAAGTTAGGGGGGTGTTAGGGTTAGATTTAGATTTAGGGGTTAATAACTTTAATATAGTGGCGTTGATGTTGGGGGCAGCAGATTAGGGGTTAATAAGTGTAGGTAGGTTGCGGCAACATTGGGGGTGGCAGATTAGGGGTTAATACATATAATGAAGGTGGCTGCGACGTTGGGGGAAGCAGATTAGGGGTTAATGCATATAATGTAGGTGGCGGCGGTGTCCGGAGCGGCAGATTAGGGGTTAATAATATAATGCAGGTGTCGGCGATGTCGGGGGCGGCAGATTAGGGGTTAATAAGTGTAAGATTAGGGGTGTTTAGACTCGGGGTCCATGTTAGGGTGTTAGGTGTAGACATACATTTTCTTTCCCCATAGGAATCAATGGGGCTGCGTTAGGAGCTTTACGATGCTTTTTTGCAGGTGTTAGTTTTTTCTCAGCCGGCTCTCCCCCATTGTTTCCTATGGGGAAATCGTGCACGAGCATGTTTTGCCAGCTCACTGCTACCGTAAGCAGCGCTGGTATTGAGGTGAGATGTGGAGCTAAATTTTGCTCTAAGCTCACTTTTTTGCGGCTAACGCCGGGTTTCTAAAAACCTGTAATACCAGCGTTGTCTGTGGTAAGTGGTGAGAGAAAACTGTGCGTTAGCACCGCACAGCCTTACCGACAAAACTCGTAATCTAGGTGTTAGTATTTTTAAACTTTTTGAGTCAACAGCTCCTACTGAGCATATGTAAGAATTCACATAATATACGTGTATGCATTTGTGATTGGCTGATGGCTGTCACATGATACAGGAGGAGTGAAAATAGACATAACTTTGAAATTTGCCAGAAAAAAAATCTACTACTTATTTGAAGTTGAGACATTGGGGTCGAATGATTATGCTGCTAATGCAGCCGTTTCCACGCGAGCCTTCAGGCTCGCCGGAAACAAAAGTTAAGACAGCTGCTCCTTAACTCATCCACCATCTCTGAGGTTGCGGATAGCAATCATCCCGATCAGTTACGATCGGGATGATTGACACCCCCTGATAGCGGCCGTGAATCTGTAGGGGGCAGCATTTCACAAAGCTTTTCACAATGCTGTCGGCATTTATCGATGTGCCCAACATCGCTAAATTTAACATTGCACAAGCATTTCTAGTGAAATGCTTGTGCAATGCCGCCCTCTGCGAATTTGTGGCTATCAGGGGGTGTCAATCATCCCGATTGTATCTGATCTGGATGATTGCAGTCCGCCAACTAAAAGGTGGCAGAAAAGTTAAGAAGATGCTTCTTAACTTACGTTTCCACCGATCCGGAAACATTGGGCGGAGAAAGCAGCACCCGCTGCTTATTAAATCAGCCCCTAAGTGCTATTGTATTGTCTTTTTATCATGCATTTGTTGATTATACAAATCTACTGTATTTACTGGTCCTTTAAATATTCAGAGTGCACTCCAACTCTTTACAGGGAATAAATAAAAAAAATTGTTTTTACAGGAAAATAGTAAAAACAAATTAAGGGAACACATTACACTGCTTTTTTTGTCATTAACCTTAAAGGGACATTAAAGTCAAAATTAAAGGGACAGTCAAGTTAAAAAAAAAACTTTCATGATTTAAATAGGGCATGTAATTACCAATTTTGCTTTGTTCTCTTGGTATTCTTATTTGAAAGCTAAATCTAGGAGGTTCATATGCTAATTTCTTAGAACTTGAAGGCCACCTATAATCTGAAAGCATTTTGAGAGTTTTTCACCACTAGAGGGCGTTAGTTCATGTGTTTCATATAGATAACATTGAGCTCAGGCACGTGAAGCTCCTAAGAGCAAGCACTGATTGGCTAAAAATGCAAGTGTGTCAAAAGAACTGAAATAAGGGGGCAGTTTGCAGAGCCATAGATATAAGGTAATCACAGAGTTAAAAAGTATATTATTATAACTGTGTTGGTTATGCAAAAATAGGGAATGGGTAATAATGGGATTACCTACCTTTTTAAACAACAAAAATTCTGATGGTTTACTGTCCCTTTAAACTTTCATGATTCAGATAAGGCATGCCATTTTAAACAACTATCCAATTTACTTTTATAATCAAATTTGCTTTGTTCTCTCTGTATTCTTTGTTGGAAGCTAAACCTAGGTAGGTAATGTTCCATCTATAGCCATTCCTTCTGTTTATATAAATGTTTTCATAAGTGGGTTCCTCAAACCTTTTGAAATACTTTTTTTTTAATTTTACGATTACTGTAAGAGTTTTGCCCTGCAACAAAATATGTTGTGGGAATTATAAATAATTTAACACTTTATTTTCACATTAGTGTCATTACTATGAATGTGAAGCACAATGGGCTATGGTCAATCTGCCTAACTATTGTTTTATTGTACTACATTTTAGAGTGTATAGTAATCTAGCAGGCCTTTTGTCAGTAGTGACTGGGTAAATAGTTCTGCTAGTGGTCTTGTGAGGACACGTAAGCTCTTTTACTATCCTTGGATTTAATCCATCTGGCCCTACTGGCAAAGCCTCTTTATATTTTGGAAACTTTTAGTGGAGCCATCTATATTTTATTATAAGAGCCATGACTATCATAGGGAAGTTTACAGCTCTATAGTGTGTGCTGCTTTTTAAACTTGAGATATTTTAGTTATATTTAAAGGGATATGAACCCCATTTTTTTCTTTCATGATTCAGATAGAGAATACAATTTTTAAAAAAGTTTCCAATTTACTTCTATTATCAAATTTGCTTCGTTCTCTTGTTATTCTTTGTTGAAGAGTAATTTAGCTAGGTAGTGTGCACATGTCCGGAACACTACATGACAGGAAATAGTGCTGCCATCTAGTGTTCTTGCTATTGTATAACATTGTTGCAAAACTGCACGCTAGTGAGCTTACCTTACTGCTTTTCAACAAAAAATTGGCTACACACTCTAGTGACCTATTTATAATTGTCCCTAATTGGCCAAAGCAGAGAAGGTAACCTAAGTTACAACATGGCAGCTCCCATTGTTTTATAGACACTATGGGGTCAATTTATCAAGCTACGTACGGAACTTGATGCCCTGTATTTCCGGCAAGCCTTCAGGCTCGCCGGAAACAGAAGTTATGAAGCAGCGGTCTAAAGACCGCTGATCCATAACCAGTGCCACTTGCTCTAAGCCGGCAAACAGAAATCAACCCAATCGAATACGATCGAGTTGATTGACACCCCCTGCTAGCAGCCGCAAATCTGCAGGAGGCAATATTGCACCAGCAGTTTACAAGAACTGCTGGTGCAATAATAAATGCTGTCGGCATTTATCAATGTGCGTCGGACATGATACACAACATCGTATCATGACCTCTCGCACATTAATAAATTGACCCCTAAAACTTTACACTTATTTTGTCAATATTTAAACAGCTAATGAAACTTTAAAAAATACATCTACATATTATTCTCAGACTAATCTTTTCTTTGAATGCATCATTCTTTTCTATCTAGCATTTATTTAGGGCCAGATAACAAGTGGAGACTCCTGCTCCAACATTAATTGCCCTAGAAGTAAGCTTTTTGCAAGCGGGTTGCGCTCATATTATGAGTTGGAAGTAAACTGTTTTCGCTAGCACGCTAACATGATCAGCGCAAAAAGACGAAGTTAGAAT